>NW_027506866.1:2255000-2312500 GCF_052324685.1 Brachyhypopomus gauderio | reverse complement strand
ACATAGTGACATGTGTGTGAAAAATGAAAGATCCAAATCACTAGAGACACCTAAACTTTTAGCAGGAGATTCAGGTGTTACTGAAAAGCCATCTAGTGTAATAAGAAGATTCGACCAATTGCTTCTTGCAGTCTTGGATCCAAGAAGTAACACCTCAGTTTTATCAGAATTTAGAAGAAGAAAATTAGACGCCATCCAGTTCTTTATTTCTTGGATGCAGTTGTCAGTTTTGGTAGTAGTATTGACATCATCCAAATTAGAAGATATATATAACTGAGTATCATCTGCATAGCAATGGAAGCTAATACCATGCCTACAAATGCTTGCTAGCATATATAATAGAATAACATGGGACCCAATACAGATCCTTATGAGCATTCATTATTTTCAAGTACAAATTGGTAACGATTGTTCAGGTAGGATTTGAACCAGGAGAGTGATTGACCTTTATCTGAGAATATTAAGAGATTTTAAGACTACTTTAAGACTTAAAGTTTAGACTTTAGTTTCAGTGCTGTGGTGGGTCTAAGCACGTTAGGTCTTGCAGTGCCTACAGCCATGTAGCCAGGTCAGATAGGAGACAGTAGGAAGCATGAGTGTAGTTCCTCTTAGATGTTCTGCTCCCCTGTGCTGTAGGAGGTGAGTGAGCAGGAGAAGCTGAGGGAGACGGTCCAGAAGGACCACACGCTCCTGAGAAAGAAAGAGGAGAGACTCAGCCAGCTGGAGACGTCACTGGCAGAGGAGGTAACACACACACACACGCGCGTATGCCTGCACCCACACACTTACGTACAAACCCACATTAATACCTACCTGGGCTTTACAATGTTTTTCTCAGCTGTCATGTGATGAAGGCGAGCGGCTGGTGGGAGATCGGAGAGTCTCATTTGATGTCAGAGACTCAGAGACGAGCAGAGACGAGTATGGCCAAGAGGAGACGAGTGAGAGACAAACTCTGAATGCACAACACGCACACACGGGCAGACATTTTGAGAAGGCACTAATTTTGGTTTTCACAAAGTTTACTACCATAGTTTTTTTTATGGTGGCAATTTGTATTGATTCTAGATTGTGAAGTGTGATTAGATGAATTGCAATTAATTGCAAAGTCATTCCCTGTGATGAAAATGACCTTTTACAATACAAAATTACAATACAAAATTATTGCATTACGGCTCCTCCATTTCAGTTAATGGAGATCATTTCAGTGATGATCTCGTTAGCTCAGGAGATAAAAAGTTGATGAGGATAAGACAGCTGACATCAATCCGTCATGCTGATTAGAAGAGAAGACTGGTTGCTTTAAAAGGGTAGTGGTGCGTTTACGTTTTCTCCTGTTAACCATGGTCACCTCCAAGGAAACACGTTCAGTCATCATTGCATCAAAAGGGTTTCACAGGCAAGGACAGTGCGGCTTGTACGATGCACCCCAATCAACCATTTATCCAGTCACTAAGGACTTTGGGGAGAGTGCTTCAAGTTGCATGAAGGAGGCTTCAGGGAGCGTCTCCTACAGGAGCGTCTCCTACAGAGGAGGCAGCTATGAGCCTCCTCACACCATCAAAGTGTGGGGTCACTCCCAATGTTGCCTAAGCAAAGCACAGCCATGAATAAGGGAAGGTATCAAAACATCCTTCCAGAACAACTTCTCCCAACGATTCAGGAGCAGTTTAGCAACAAACAATTATGGACTGTTAATAATTGTACTTCATTATATCACATAAACATTTGACAAAAGGTTCTTAAAAAAATAAACTGAGGAAGCAAACTGTGAAAACTAAAAATTTGCCCACAACTGTAAGCAGCTCTAGAGTCCACTCTGGTCTTGTTGGTTCATAGTTGTCTGATGTTTTTATCTCTCTAGCAGTAATACACCCAAACCCTGGTCTTCCTCTCTGTTTCAGCACATGCAGTGCCAGTGAAAGTGCAGCAGTTAGCAGAGTCCCTGCAGCAGATCTCTGGCCAGCTGAACACAGTGCTGGGTGCACTGGGATCTCTCACTGGGAGGACCGTCCAGCCCCTCCCTCAGCCACCTCCGTCCTCCTCCTTCCCTCCTGCCCCGTCCTGGGCATGGACACCAAGCCCCGCCTCCTCTTCATTGGCCAATCAGAACAGTTTCTTACACTGTTCTGTCCCAAAAACACACGGGTCTGACCTTCATTTGAACTCCCACTGGAGCAAACTCTTCCCTGGTACGTAGAGACAGACACACCCCAAACATTAGCAGTGATGAGCAGTGGTCACCTCAGTGGGCTGCAGTAACTTTCACTAATGCTTCATTTCTTCATCACTCGTAAAACCTTTAAAATACAAATAGAAAACTTCTGCCTCTCCCTCAAGCACAAACCAGTCACTGCTGGATTTATAGCCTTTTTTGCATAGTTGATGACCTCCATTGATTTTCTGTGCTTGGACAATGCCGATCTTTTCCAGTGCAAGTGTGGTGCAGTGTAGAGACCTGCTTCAGATTAGCTTCAATCTAAACCGCACTACCTGTATTAAGACTGCTCTGATTTTAGGAGTTTCCATGGATACCAGTGCCCGCTATCCCATGAGGGCTACCAGAGCATATAGTGGATACACTCCAGCAAGGTGACTACACACACTTGCACACCTGTGCAGGCTCGCTCACAATCTCTCACTCTCACTCACAGGGTCAGTGCTGCTGTTGATTTTGAAAGGAAAATTGATGAACTCATACAGTGCTTTTCCATTATGTGTGTGTGTGTGTGTGTGTGTAGTCTCTCCTCTGAGCTAGATAGCCAGAGGCTGCAGAGACTGATTGAAGACAACAAAAGGTGGCTGGAATCACAACGCAAAGACCCAAATGTGTATCCTTTCACAATCTCTCTCTCCCCCTCAGTTTATACACATGTACGTATCATACACAAACCAGTACGGGAACAGAATGCATCATATTTTCACACACACTCTCTTGCACCCTTGTACTCTCCTGAACCTCTGCCCAGGCCTCTCTTCACACGCTACCCAGCTGCCCCACCCACCAATGGGCTGGTCCAGCTCGGCCTGGACGAGAACAATCAGATCAAGGTCTACCATTACCGAAGAGGCACAACCCACTGATGTCCATGTATGTCCAGTGCAAACATCAGTGGATAGACAGAATACAAACATGCCATCAGCATGTACACATTACAGGTGATGTTGCTGACAAAGTCAAGTCAGATTTAGCATAGTACTTTGAAATTCCTTTTTGATAAAAACATTTCTCATCTAATTGAAATTCAGATGGCATATCTAACTGTAATTAGAGATTAAGGTATTTCCGCCTACATAACACATTGCAGTGGTGGATTATACTTATTAAGATGGCGGTGGCAGTGTTGGATGTGGCTAAAACGAGCTGGAACGTCGTCTTTCCTGCAGGTGCTGAACCTGCGCTCTGGCGTGTCCCGCATGGCAGTGGTGACCTTGAGGGAGTTGTACTCCAGTCTGCAGAAAGGGATGGACCAGGAAGTGGAGGTTACAGCTAAGGTCCTCCTCCACAAAGCAGCGGAGTCCAATGCCTTCATCAGTCAGGACGTGGACACAGCTCTGGACAGCATGGTGCAGAACTGCACCCCCATTCGGAGCATGAACGCCCTTCTCGCTGGAGGACTCTGGTCAGTTAGCATGCAGTGAGCTTTAAACTGTGGCTTTCAGATAGCAACAACAGTCACAAGAAGCTAACACAGCACTAATTTTGGCTGCTGTTTTTTGCTGCTGTTTTTACCTCTCCAATGTTCTTTCAAAATATTGCCCTAGCCTATATCAATATTTTTAGTTATTTATCCTCTTATATGTTATTTTTATTGCGTTCCATCTCCACTCTGCTGATCCAAACTGCCCTTCACAATGCTTAAAAAATAGGCTAGTTAGCTAGCTCACAGAGGACATACAAACATTTTCTGTTTAAAAATACACATGTACACTAACTGGTGCAAGCTAAGCAATCGAATAGAATATGATCATTTGATTGTGCACTTAGATCATACATAAGGGTTTTAAGTTTCTTTATAGAAGCTAAAAGTTGTACTGTATACATTGATTGGATGGATTAATAGTTATTACTATTATTATAATAGTTATTTTTTTCCTTCTGTTTTCCTCAAAAGTAATCTGAATGCTGCAGTAAGAAAGTGTACTGCTCGGCACTTGGCTACTTTGGTAGAGAAGATTGGTGCTGGCCGCTTATTGTCTGGGGCGAAAGACGTCACACCGCGAATTATTCCTGCAGTCTCCAAGTTGGCACAGGACTCTTCACAAGAAACCAAGTTAGTACTGGGATCAGAACGAGAATTCTACAAAGCTTATTCAGTTTCCCAGATAGTAATATTTTGCTGATTCTTTTAGTCTCCTAGTCTGATACTCTGAAATCAGCAAATGCTGCTAAATTGTAGAGTAATAGAAGCACTATCGTGTTTTCTAGACACAGACAGCCTTGTAAAATTGCGCCCTTAATAAATGATAAATGGTCAGTGTGCTGTGAGTTACGGGTCCCTCACGGTTCTCTCCTGTTTTGGGGTCTGTTCCTCGTCTCAGGCGCTTGGGCCGGCGTATGCTGCTGTTCCTGTCCTCCCACCACGACTTTGATAAGATGGTGGAAAAGTACATCCCTGCCAAAGACCTGGCAACCATCAGGGACACTGTCCACACTCTGAAATCCAAGGTAGCGATTCATGTTTGGATACATGATGAGGATTTTTTATCCCATCCACTATGCCCCATGTTAACTCATTAAACAAATGTATGTGTAGACATATATTGTAAACAAATACTCGAGTACAGGGCAGTGTGTGGCACCACACATTGTATTTACAGTAGGGCATGCACAGTGTAGTCCCAGACCCAGTAGTAAAAGGACAGAGCATGGTTCAAAATGAACCGGCTTGAATTTCAAATACATTTATCAAAAAACTATTCTTTCAGAAAGTCATTCCACTGATATGCTAAGAGATGCCAGATATAAAAAAGATAAAAGATTTACCAGAAATACTATAATTCCTATATTAATTAATAATATTTATAATATTGATAATAATCATTCCAGAGAGTTACCATAGTTACCAAATACTGTCACTTTAATTGAATGAAATCTTTCTAGTTTAAGAAAATGCTTCTGTAATAACCCAGTGCTGTCCAGGGTTGATTTATTTATCATTGTTCCTTTTAAATGTTCTTTTTATAGAGCTGGTTAGGGAACTCTACCCCTGCAAGCCACAACTGGTTGAGCAGAAGGTGCTCCCTCTGCTCTGGTAGCTCCTGGGGACCTCCAGCAACAGTGGTACGGTCCACGGGAGGGGTGGAAGCGTGAGGGGGCCACTGTCCACCTATGCCAAGCCCTTCATGCCCACATGGGCCCCGCGCTGCTGGACTGCGCTGGTTACCAACCTTCCAATATCCACAAGAGCCTAAGAGAGTTTGTGAAGAACCTCCCGACCACCTGAGAGCTGCCAGCCAGACCTCCAGACCAAAATAAAGCCCAACATGGATTCTACTTGAGGATGGAGATGTTTGTGCATTTCTTACTGTGCCTGCACTCTAAATGAAAGAGAGAGGAAGAAAGTCAAACGTTTTTAACATTTTGAATTAGCAGAAAGCTAAATCCTTAAACTCAGAAGTCCTTTTAAATAAGGAGCACAGATTTTAGTGAATCACATCAGGTTTAACACACCTAGGAGCTCTGCTCTTTTTGCACTTTGAAATACTAACACTTATGATAACTGTTGTCATGGTGACTGTAGATATATATTGTTCAATGATTGTTATTTTCTGTTGACATATCCTGAGGTAACTGTGCAGAATGTCACATACACAAGAAACAAGGATCTGGGGGGTATTCCACGAAGTGAGCTAACTCAGTAAGCCGGGCTTTTTAAGACAAGCCTGGCTCATTTTGCTCAAATTCGGTTCCACAAAAGAGGCGAGACTTGAGCCTCGCTCAGTTACTACAGCAACATATACGTTTGAACTAACCTGCTCTGTACCAGGCTAGAGTTGAGGCTTAGCTTAGCGGGACCGCTTCTATTGGCTGAGCAGCGTGATGTCAGTCTCGCCATCCGGGAAACTGAATTGAGGAACAAGGTTCCACTGTAGTTCTATCCATTAAATTGCTGTGGATGTAGCATATAATATCATATCTTTATACATTTAATTGAGTACTTTAATTATTAGTTTGGAATGATTGCAGGTTATTATTATCAAAATTTTATAATTATATTTCCAAATGCAATATATATTTCGATCTTAAGAGTACATATTCATTGTTAATCAGTGAGGTTTCTGCACATTTTAATGTGTTGGTTTAATCTTCACAAATTCAGGTCAGTGTAAAATGGAATACAGTGTCTAATCGCAGTTATGGTGCAGAAACATACATTAGTATAAACTCTATATCACAAAAAATACAATTCTTTGTACCTGAGTATTAATAATTATTAATACTGAGTAATTTAGGTGAAGATACTTTTAGGTATATATTTATCCCCATACTTCCTCTTTTTGTTCAAATTACAAGCAAATCATATCACTCTGCAATTTATATATGTTCAGTATAAATAATGTAAATGTGTGGTTAACTTAATGGTGCAAAAAGGAAATGGACACAGACAACTACCTTACCAAGATTTTCATACAGGTGATACAAATAATCCAAAATGTAGGCTATAAAAGAGCAGCTAACAGTGAAGGCTGAAGGCTGATTGACCATGGCATGCCCATTTGTAGAGAATCCAGTAGATGAGGGAGCGTGTATAGTGTGCAGAGCATTCATGCTACCAGCTCCAAGGTCATTCCAGGACAGGACAGATCCACCTGGCTTTCCAGATGACTACTTATTTGTTCAGAAGACACAGTATTATATATCTTTGTAAATTACTGGGGCCATATATTGAGAAGACCACTAGACGTAGTAAAGCTCTTACCAAACCCCAAACGGTCTGTATCGCTTTGCGCTTCTTTGCCAGTCGTGCATTTCTGTACAGCGTTGGGGATGCATAACATCTTAGTAAGGCAACGGTCTGCCGCGAAATTCGAAAGGTTTACCTTGCGCTTAAGCGTTTCCTTAATATATTCATCAAATTCCCTAGTCACAGAGGCATCCTTCCCATCCTTTTCAGAACAGCTGTCATGTATTCATGAGAAGTAGTGTTGGTTTGATCAGTAACTTGGAGTCAATCAATCAATCAAATTTTATTTATATAGCGCTTTTTACAACAGTTGTTGTCACAAAGCAGCTTTACAAGTGCCGAGTCCTAGCCCCCAGAGAGCAAGCCAAGGGCGACAGTGGCAAGGAAAAACTCCCTAGTTTTTTCGCATGAGGAAGAAACCTTGAGAGGAACCAAGACTCAGGGGGGGAACCCATCCTCCTCTGGCCGACACCGGTCACCATGACAACAACAACAATTTAGACAGAAAGAAAAGAAAGAAAAGAAAAAGATGTAGTAATGTCCATCATGGTGTAGGTTTATCCGGTCAGGCAGTAGAGGGCTGGCACTGGAGTTAAATGTATATGACTTTAACAGATGCTCTTATCCAGAGCACTTACCAAAGTGCTTTGTATTCATCTTAATCAACTATTTCATGCTAAAATTCATTCAATTCAAAACGCATTGAATTCTCTAGGATTTTCAAATGTCATTGGTGCTATAGACTGTACTCACATCTGGATAAAGGCTCCATCTGTACCCATGGAGGCAGACTATGTGAACCAAAAAATTATTTCACAGCATCAATGTACAGGTACATGCACGTTTTGCCTACCCAACAGAAAATGTAAAGCATGTCAGTTCATGGGTTTGAACAACTTTCACCCTTTGTCACTTTTGCCATTGTTCTAAATGGTTTGCACCAGCCAATTTCTATTCTCCAACATTGAGGTAAAATGGCCCGGCTCGGTGCACAATATTTAGTAAGAACATTCCAACTACACAAAATAGTGCAGATTTGGCCTCAGTGTTTAACTCTTCTCCTTATAATTGTAGGTGCTTTTCCTGGCTTATTGCTTAGGGATAGGGGTTACCCCTGCCAACCTTTTCTCCTTACCCCATATGCAGACCCTACAACAGATGCAGAGAGGAGGTTCAATCGTGCACATTCTAAGACAAGGGCATGCAGTGAGATGGCATTTGGACAGTTAAACAGCAGATTTAACTGCTTGCGCCATCTCAGAGTCACCCCTGAGAGAGCCTGTGATATCGTAGCACCCTGTGCAGTTTTGCACAATGTGGCAATACTGCAAAAAGAAGAAATGCCAAGAGTGCAGTTGGAGCAATGGGAAGATGGCATTTTAATTGCAGACCACATGGATGGTAGAGCTATGAGGGACATGTATGCAAACACTTACTTTGGTTAAGGGAATATTTTGTTTGCATTTGTTCATTAACACTATTAACATAAAACAAGACGGCTTTTTTTTGGAAAGAGAAATTTATTAATTGTCTTGCTGAGCCTGTGGACAGAAGAAACTTTGATTTACTTATCTTGCAAAAACAAGCATATTAAAGTGAGACCTTTTTGCAAATACTCACATTTCTCTCCATTTTCTTTATTTCAAGCTCCAACTTCCATATTTTTAGTTTTTTGTATTGCAGATCTGCTTTTTTACATTCTATATCTTGGAGCAAGAACCTTTTGTAGATCTCACTAATCTCAGATTCCTTTAAGACTGAAGTATAGTCAAGATTGAGAAGTATTTATTCATGTTGAACTGCATAACTACTACTCACGTGTTCTCTTGCAGAGGTGTGAGCTCTGGACATGGAGGCCTGAGGGTCTTCTCTCTGTTCTTCCATTTCCTTTAAACACAACACAAATCATGAGATCACACAGCACATTAACAGACAGATACATAGACACACACGCCTTACAGAACAGGCAGACACTGTGTCCTCATTCTCCTGTACCATCCTGGATGATCCGGCAATCTCCCCCTGCAAACAACAAATTAAGACACATAAATGTTAACGATCCTCAGGGTTCAGTCATAAGAAATAGGCTGGTTTATGGTACTCACATCATTGTCAAATACAGGAGGGTCTAAAAGAGTCCGCACACCCCCCACCACTGTAGTCATCAAGAATACAATAATACTATGATGTAGCCTGTAAGAACAAACATGTAAAATCTGAGAAACAACTGAACCTACCTTTAACATAAGGCTGTGTATCATGAGGACAGACAGGATCAGATGATGTTCCTCCTTCAATTCCCACAATGATGGGGTGTCCGCTGTTTTGCTCTAAAGCAAGGTCTTCTGCAGGAGTGAGGGCTGCTACAGGAGGCCCACCACCAGCAGTAGCAGTAGCAGTTTTCTTTCTGGTTGCTAAAATATTTTATATAGTTATTTAATATGGTGTTTTACCTTTTCCTGCACATTGGACTAATCAACTGTACTTACCATTCTGGAGTATATTTTTATATTTCACCTTGACCTGCTGCCACGTTCTCTTAACCCTGCTCATGTTACTTTTAAATCAGGAAATTATTAACATTATTAATTTACTATAACACTTTTAAAATGCCAATGAATGGATTAAATTACACTACCGTTCAAAAGTTTGGGGTCACTTAGAAATGTTCTTATTTTTGAAAGAAAAGCAGTTTTTTTTTCAATTTAGCTAACATTAAATGCATCAAAAATACACTCTATACATTATTAATGTGGTAAATGACTATTCTAGCTGTAAACATCTGGTTTTTAATGCAATATCTACATAGATGTATGGAGACCCATTTCCAACAACCATCACTCCAGTGTTCTAATGGTACATTGTGTTTGCTAACTCTGTAAGGAGGCTATTGGATATTTAGAAAACCCTTAAAAACCCTTGTGCAAGTAGGTTAGCACAGCTGAAAACAGTTTTGCTGATTAGAGAAGCTATAAAACTGACCTTCCTTTGAGCTAGTCTGGAGAATCTGGAGCATTACAATTGTTGGTTCGATTAAAATCACAAAATGGCCAAGAAACTGAAGATTTCCTACAATGGTGTGTACTACTCCCTTCAGAGGAGAGCACAGACAGGCTCTAACCAGAGTAGAAGGTGTTGTGGTTTTCATCTTCATCCCTTCATAGTTTGTTTACATTACAGTAATGAATCAACAGCTTATCATAATTCATATATATTTTGAGAAGTCATAAAGTATTAATCAAATCTCTAATATTAATCACTATATGTTTTGCTTACATTATATTATTGATCAAGTTGTTTGTTAGTAAGAATGACGGTGTAAGCGCTTGTGTGCCACTTCCAATACACCATGCGTTTGCAGTAGGCTAAAAATGGGAGGCCCACTGTGGCCTTATGTGGTGAGGCCAGGTAGTAAGACCTCGCTTCCAGAATAGAGACAGCTGTAGGTTGAACTATGGAATGTGCAGTTCCTACGTTTAGGAAGGAAAGCATATATAATGGTGAAGAGAGCAGACAGCTTCAGAGCTGCACAAGGGGTGACATGATTAGGTAATGTGAGCTCTCCAGAGATCTCTGTATTAATTAATAGGCCTATGTGTATTTTTTAATAAAAGGCTAAAGACAAGACTGGTAATGTTTTCTTTTGCAATCAACGAACACGCTGCGCTAAGGTAAGAAAAGGTTAAGCGCAACAAAGGAGAAGTGGAAGGCCCCACTGCACAATTGAGCAAGAAGACAAGTACATTAGAGTCTCCAGTTTGAGAAATCGACGCCTCACAGGTCCTCAACTGGCAGCTTCATTAAATAGTACCCGCAAAACGCCAGTGTCAACGTCTACAGTGAAGAGGCGACTCCGGGATGCTGGCCTTCAGGGCAGAGTGGCAAAGAAAAAGCCATATCTGGCTAATAAAAGAAAAAGATTAATATGGGCAAAAGAACACAGACATTGGACAGAGGAAGATTGGAAAAAAGTGTTATGGACAGATGAATCAAAGTTTGAGGTGTTTGGATCACACAGACGAACATTTGTGAGACGCAGAACAACTGAAAAGATGCTGGAAGAGTGCCTGACACCATCTGTCAAACATGGTGGAGGTAATGTGATGGTCTGGGGTTGCTTTGGTGCTGGTAAAGTGGGAGATTTGAACAAGGTAAAAGGAATTTTGAATAAGGAAGGCTATCACTCCATTTTGCAACACCATGCCATACCCTGTGGACAGCGCTTGATTGGAGCCAATTTCATCCTGCAACAGGACAATGACCCAAAGCACTCCTCCAAATTATGCACAAACTATTTAGAGAAGAAGCAGGCAGCTGGTGTTTTATCGGTAATGGAGTGGCCAGCGCAGTCACCAGATCTCAACCCCATTGAGCTGTTGTGGGAGCAGCTTGACCGTATGGTACGAAAAAAGTGCCCATTAACCCAATCAAACTTGTGGGAGCGGCTTCTGGAAGCATGGGGTGAAATTTCTCCAGATTACCTCAGCAAATTAACAGCTAAAATGCCAAAGGTCTGCAATGCTGTAATTGCTGCTAAGGGAGCATTCTTTGACGAAAGCAAAGTTTAAAGTAGAAAATTATTTCAAATAAAAAAAAAAACATTATTTCTACCTTGTCAATGTCTGGACTATATTTCTATTCATTTTGCAACTCATTTGATAAATAAAAGTATGAGATTTCAGGGAAAACACAAAATTGTCTAGGTGACCCCAAACTTTTGAACGGTAGTGTATATGCTCACGCATTTAATCTGTCTGCAATATTATGCCAAGCAGCTTCTCTGGCTTTATTAATACAGGATGTGTTGCCTTTCTTCATAATAACGTGTTTATATTCCTCATAAAGACGTATGAGCAGCTCCTGTTCAGCAGAAGAAAAAAAAAGCTGCTCGTTTCTTCAGCTCTTTCGACATTTTCTTGCCTTTTCGAATATCGATTAGTGAGGCTGTGTAAATACTGTGTGCACGCGCATGATCGCCAATTACAAAAGCCTGGCTTGAATTAGCGGGAATAGGTTGCGTCTGGATTTCGTTAGTGGAACGGAACTAGACGGAAGTGAACTGTTTGGCTAACTCAAGCGAGGCTCACTCTAATAAGCGCCGCTTTCATAAGCTCGCTTCGTGGAATAGCCCCCTGGTCAGCTAACGAGCTATCCAAACGCTAACGCAAATCATCCAGGATAATCCAGTCACATAAGAGGAAATATAATTAACTATACTGATAGGCTACCAAAAAAGTAGGCGTGTCCCGCGTGTCTTTGCTCCCCACCGCAAACTTCAAGGCAACCAATTAACCCTAATAAGTTCAATCTACTTAAAAAACAGAGGTAACTCGTTGCCTCAAAAAAATTAAGTAATGGCTTCTGTCAAAACTAATATAATTGAGTTGTATGGATACAACTCATACTTATATGATTTAAATAGAGTGAACTAATCAAAAGTTGAAATTACTCAATTTACTCAATTTTAAATTACTCAGTTGCTTTTACTTGTTAATTTAACTTTTGTTATGATTTTGAGTTTTTTGCTTAGCACTAGCATTAGCAACAATATATTTTGCTTACCCTTTAAACATAATATAGGAATTAAATGTAACTATTGTTTTAAATGTGTCCGAGCTGTGAACCCGAGAGAGGGGCCTTAGGAAATCATGATGCGTAAGGAGTTTAAACGAGAAGGTGATTGCTCAAGCAGAAGTGGTGAACTAATAATGCTGACATGGGTGAAACATGAATGTATGACATCCTGATGTATGGTGACCTCGGGTCAAGCAGACAGTCCAGAGACAGGAACCATATGTATAAGAGATGTTAGGTTTGGAGACAAAGAGAGAAGACTTGTTTGTTCGAACAACAATACCATGTAAGGCATAGAAGCAGATCTGTGAGTTTGGGGCGTGGAGAAATCGTATATAAAGACGGCATGTACAAACACTTGTTGGGTCTCTCTGATGTTAGAATGTGAGTTTTAATAAAGGCATTTTTGCTATTGCTATAATTTTGGTATGTGGTTCCTGCTACAGTATTAATCACTACACAGTTACAAATAACTTAAGAGATACTTATGAGATTTTTTATTATTAATACTTAATTGTTATAATTATTGTAAATGAACTTCACTGACAACACTGGTTTCATAGATATGAACTTGTTTATTATCATTTGGCATCAAATAACATTTTAAACCATTACTGCTTTCAGTCAAAAGCAAAACAGTGTGCTTCATACAAAAGATCAAGTGAATGACAAGACATAGGCTATAACGTGACATGAACAGAGATTCCTCAAATCAGTGCTTTTAAGCAATAAAGTTATTTTTGAGCAATAAAATGCTTGCCTTGTGCAACATAAAATTAGAGAGAGAGAGAGGAAGCATTTTCATTTATTTACTTCAAACAAGCTAAAATAAACACCAACTTTACATCCTGCTGGTAGTGAGTGTATTTCTAACTAAAATTTCTGCTAAATTCTAAGAAATCCTTTAGTTTTTTTACGACTGCTAACATGCGTTTCCCAATACTTGAGATACATTTTTAAAACTCTAAACACAGCAACACATTTACTGAATGCTAACGTTAGCAGCAAGCTAGCATTATCAGCAATCTATCCAAATTAATACATTGCTAACACATGTATAAAACAGTTCGTTCCTGCCACACAATCTAATTGGTTAAGAACTGCTCTAACCGATCAGATATTTCACCATAACGCCACAGCTGTGATGAAGAATACAATAGTCGTCTTTATTTCGTGTCTGCATTATCACACACTGTTAACCCTAATAAGTTCAATCTACATTAAAAAACAGAGGTATTGAGTTGTATGGATACAATTCATACTTATATGATTTAAATAGAGTGAACTAATTAAAAGTTGAAATTACTCAATTTAAAATTACTCAGTTGCTTTTACTTGTTAATTTAACTACACAATTACAAATAACTTAAACTATTAAGAAAGAACTGCTTACAGTTAATACATCAAGTTTTTAATACTTTTACTTATGAGATTTTTTATTATTAATACTTAATTGTTATAATTATTGTAAATGAACTTCACTGACAACACTGGTTTCATAGATATGAACTTGTTTATTATCATTTGGCATCAAATAACATTTTAAACCATTACTGCTTTCAGTCAAAAGCAAAATAGTGTGCTTCATACAAAAGATCAAGTGAATGACAAGACATAGGCTATAACATGACATGAACAGAGATTCTATAATAAAGTTATTTTTGAGCAATAAAATGCTTGCTAACGTTAGCGGCAAGCTAGCATTATCAGCAATCTCTCCAAATTAATACATTGCTAACACATCTATAAAAGAGTTAGTTCCTGCCACACAATCTAATTGGTTAAGAACTGCTCTAACCGATCAGATATTTCACCATAACGCCACAGCTGTGATGAAGAATACAATAGTCGTCTTTATTTCGTGTCTGCATTATCACACACTGTTAAAAAGCTTCTCCAAGTCACGTGTTTGCCAAAAGTTTAATAGACATGAATTAGTTTGGCGCCCCACACACAGGACGTATACGGTGTACATGTAATGTCACAGAAATTCAGTGGATAGAATTATTAGTAGGAAGTATCATGTATTGATTTTTTATTGCAAAGGCCCTAATGGGGAAAATACCTTTATATATTTCTAATCTACTTCCATTTCAATCTAATTTATCTTATTTATATAATACAAAATCACAAAATAAGTTGCTCTTAGATAGCCCATTAGAAAGAACAGAGTTGGTCATGGTGAGCGGTGTCGGCCAGAGGAGGATGGGTTCCCCCCCTGAGTCTTGGTTCCTCTCAAGGTTTCTTCCTCATGCAAAAAACTAGGGAGTTTTTCCTTGCCACTGTCGCCTTTGGCTTGCTCACTGGGGGCTAGGACTCGGCACTTGTAAAGCTGCTTTGTGACAACAACTGTTGTAAAAAGTGCTATATAAATAAAATTTGATTGATTGATTGATTGAGTTGGGGAAAATGGCTTTTTCATTGTATGCGCCTTATGTTTGGAATGAGCGTCAAGCTGTCTTAAACCTAGGCTTCTTACCCTCTCTGAAATTGTGTTGTGTATAGAAGTATTGTATGTCATTGTGTATAATTGTTTTGTTCTGCAAATATTGGCCAGGACTCCCTGGGAGAAGAGTTATTGTAACTCAGTGAGATTCCTCCTGGTTGAATAAATGTTAAATAAAAATAAATATATAAAACAGATGATGCATCTGAAATAAACATAATTTAAAAACAAAATACTAAAATAGGCTAAAACAAACAAAAATGGACTAACAAACAAACAAAAAAGCCCAGACACTGCAGTATTGAAATTCTGTAATAAAGTCATTTTTTTCAGGTAAGAAGAGCCTGCTGAGGGGTAGTTCAAAGTCAAAGTCAACTTTATTGTCAAATCTGTGATACGTGCGGGACATACACAGGATTGAAATTACGTTACTCTCAGACTCCATAGTGCAGCGGTAAACATTTACTTAAAATTAACATTAACTAAAACAGTAAAAAAAGGAATAGTACAATAGTAACGGTAAGTACAATAGTAAAGATAAAAAATATAGCTGAGTTGTTTATATATATAATAAAATAAATAGAGGTCTCTGAAATTTACATTCAAGTAAGTGGCGTATGTAGCAGTAAGTAAACATACTGTATGTGCAAAGTGAATGTATGAGGAATCTGGTGTAATTACGATTAAAGTGAACGTATGCAATGAATTAGAAATATAATGTGCAAATGTAACAGGAGTGCAAATTGAAGAAAGAGCAGGGAGTGAGTTGATCCTCCTGACTGGTGGACTGGTGCCAGGGGGATCTGCCTCCTGAACTGTCATGAGATCACAACAGATCCTGGACCTGTAGGAGGAGCCAAGACACAAAATGGCAGTGAGATATCAATACTCCCAGCTGAACTACTCTCTGGACTACACCTGGTTGCAGCATGTGGATAAGACAACAGGGCGAAGATAAGATTTTCTATGGGGCAGTGTGAAGTGTGACGGCAGCTGCAGCGTGAGAAGGCAAACTGCTCTACAGACGCTCTACCTGGCTCAGAGAGGCTGAAACTTGGAGGACGCGGCTCTGTGTCTCGGCGCCGGACAGGGCTGCTCTGGCAGAAGGCACAACCGAGGTCTTTTTGGACCATCCCGGAGGCCGCGGCGCTCTATTCTATAAGGAGATGCGAGACAGTGATCAACGACTGCGACCTGTCGACAGAGCCGGAGGGGAGGGAGAGGCAGAGCGCGTGGGACTCACCCGGTGGGATGACCATGGCCAGCGACTTGGGCAGGGTGGCGGCGTTTTCCACAAAGGTGGGCAGGCGCCTGGGGCTGAGCGGGCTGCAGGTGTCCGAGTCCCGCACGGTCACACAGCTGTTGACGTCCACCCGCTTGTTCACGCCGCAGCTAGGGAGGAGTGTTTAAATCCACAAAGTGAGCAAACAGAAGGGTGACCGTTTCAACACAGAGCAAACACAGAGCTCAGAGGCACAGGAGGCGGAGCAAAGGAGTTCGTGGGGAGGGCACCTGGTGGGATTGTCCTTGCCCTCGGTCTCGCTGGAGATGGTGATTATTCTGACAGCGGGGTGGAGTGTGTCCGAGATGACGATGGGCTGAGATGGGTGCGTGGCAGAGGACACACACACAACCAACAAACAGGTCACATGTACTTAATGGCAAGACCCTTCAAACATAGCTGAAAAGCACATTTCCGGTGAGTAATTTCTTATCTGAACACCTGCAGTGTTTAATGTGAGCTGTAGGTTTGGGGATACTGGTGCAACACACGACAAGCTTGTGCTGGCAGGCCCACCTGGCTGTGTTGGTCGGGCTGGCTGCTGAAGGTGACTGGAAGGTTGGAGTTGGTGCTGGCCCCCGCCCCCAGCCCCGCCCCCAGCCACGCCCCCACTGCCGAACAGGCCTCTGCTGCCGTCGAAGCCCGTGCACCTCCGCTTACAGATCTCCATGTTCTGGAAGCAAGACTTTACACTGCAAAGTGAGAGAGACAGATAGTGAGACAGACAACGAGAGTGACACACAGAGTCAGTGAGACAGAAAGAGGTGAGTTACAGCACTGTGCTACAGCAAGTTACAATAAGATGGCGTTCCTTAAAAAGAGCTCTTTGGGGTTTTCTTCCATTTGCATGCAACTTTAGTGTGCTTCCTTGTCTGAATACATTTTACACGAAAGAAGCAAATTATGGAGCGCCCAGCCTTGCATAATGATCGACACGCAAACCATCCTGCCCGCGTCGGAGCTGGAACACAGGCTGGACTGTGTGAGACGGAGGGACGGCCCTGTACACACTCACTGTGCACTGTGAGGGTAGTGAGAGAGATGAGCCATGGTGACGAATGGGTGTTTGAGAGTCTCCAATGGCGTGATCCGTTTCCCTGCGTCCAGCGTCAGCATCTTTTTAAGCAGGTTGATGAACTCCCACCGGTCAGCCTTCTCCACCTGAACGTCTGTGCCTTCCAGAATGGGCATGTTGACCTGCATGGGAGACGAACGGGTAGGTCATATTATGTGCCAGCAGAGGGCGGCGATGTGCCTAAGACGCTGTTTCAGCAGCAACATTGCCGTGTGTTCCTCTGCATTTCACAGGCGCTGTTGTGACTTACATACACTTCTTATTATGACAGCACGAACCCTCGAACCCTTGAACTCAAAACCAAGACCTTGCTCTACATGCTCCACCAGCAGCTGGTGCGCTTTGTTCTTCATTTGCATGTCACAGCAGTGATGCTAAGCGTGCAATAAGGTGTACAAGAGCACAAATAACCTGCTTCATGTCATCGAGACGGTCGAAAATGTATCTCCTGGTCTCTTGGGACTTGACGCCAATCTCCACCTCATGCTCTAAAGGCGTCTGGGGAACATAGAAGGAGAAAAAACGTTCAGGTGTACTGTCAGGTGCCATTACAGATCTCTTATGAACCGAACACATGGCACAAGAAGGATGGGGGACCTTGAGTCTCCACAGATGGTAGCTGGAGCCAGAGCCCCTGTGGAAGAAGCATCTGGTCTTGGTTCCCGCACTCAGGAGGTTCTCTGCTGGAAGGCCCTGCGTCTGGGAGATGTACCGGATCTGCGGCGACAGCGTACAGGAGGGATGAATGAATGAATGAATGAATGTTCGATTTATATAGCGCCTTTCCAGATTCCCAAGGCGCTTTACAATTTAACACAGGTACAAGTCACAGACAATCAATCACACACACACCGGCGAGAAGCGGCAGCCAATTGCGCACAGCGTACTCTCTACCGGAAGCCACAGCCCCCTGGGGGACTGAATGGGGTGCAGGAAGGGGAGAGAGGACAGACCCTAGTGGCAGAGCACCATCCACCACTGGGCATACAAGCACACACACGCACGTACACAGACACAGACACAACTTTTTTTATTGAACATAGAGACACAGACACACACTCAGGGAGAATTTTTTGTTGACTGCCAATTTACCTAACCTCCATGTTTTTGGACTGTGGGAGGAAACCGGAGATCCCGGAGGAAACCCACGCAAACACAGGGAGAACATGGAAACTCCACTCAGATAGGGACTTGAACCCAAGACCCCAGTGCTGAGAGGCAAACGTGCTAACCACCAAGCCACCATGTTGCCCCCAATGGGCAAAATCACGGGATGATTTTATGGTATGATGGGATGACTTTATTTTATGTTCATATATTGATCCTGAAGACGAGCTAGCAAAGACAACTACTCTATCCAAACCCTACATGTCCCTACAGCCACAAAGCCACCATGGGTCTGCACCTCTAACACAGTAAGGGCTTCGCTTTCCTAAAACACCTTGCACCAGTCAACCCTGTTGTACTGGGAGCTTCACCTGGACCCATCTTAGAATTCCACTGTCATGCAAACCCGAGATTTTTTTCCCACTGCAAGACAGTATTTCTAGCACTACTGTAAAGAGCTCTTATTAGATTTCCAATTATAGCCAGCAAACACATCTCAGGCCTAAAGGGCCCACAGATCACACTCTCAACACATTTGAGTTAATTGTTTTGTTGGTTCCCCAAAAATCATTCATAGTCTCTTCCTTGCCAGTCATTACAGAACAGCTAGCAAGCTGCATAGTTAGAATAAAGGTGGCCATCACTGTTAGCAACTCCACTCTTCTCCCAAACAAGATTTACATCTTTATTACACAGCGAGGAAGTTCTGGAAAGGAGGTGGGAAAGCAGACTCTAAATCAGCACTGTTCTTCGATGCTTCGTGAATAAAGACAAAAGCGTGAGAAAGGCGAGGTTCGGGTCCGAGGCCCGTGGGCTGACCTGATCGTATTCAGATGCTCCAGGATACAGGGGCCAGCCCAGGAAGAGCTCGGCGATGACACAGCCCAGGGACCACATATCGATGGCCTCGCAGAACGGGAGACCCAGGATGATCTCGGGCGATCTGGACCAAAAAGACAAAAACGTCCATCATGACGTTTAGCATGATACTGTGGTTTGTGGTGATTCAAAGGTACTCACTTTAACACAGAGTGATGAATTAATGTGTGAAAATGTAAAAGCTTTAAGAAGTATTTTTTTTACTACCTGAAATATTCTTTTGGTAAATTGGTAGCACAATACTGGCCTGTGCATTACCCATCTACTACTGTAGTGTAACCTGACACTGACACTACACTGACACTACATACTGATGTGCTGTTCTCCACTACGTAAATACAGAACAACACTGCCATGGTGTAACTACAATGGAGCAGTGCAGGTACCCTGTACTGATATTATCAAAGCCTGAAGCATAAAACCAACCAAAAAAATATTTTTATGTGTGCTGAGAGCATCTTAACTTCTCAGGCACTGAAGATATTAAGATATTCTTTGGTGTTTGGATAAATGACAACACTTACATGATCCAGTTAAAAATACATCACTTATAAATCAAATGGCAATCAAACGCGTTGCAGTTCATCGTAATGCTTATCACAATCTTAATGTGCAGCCGTGTCACCATAGCCATCCACAACGGGCAGTTCACCTCTCAAGCACACTCGAGCGGAAGCGATTCCCGCAACCATGCATCTGTTTCCAATATGCCTTAGGCCGTGCCACTCACCGGTAGTATCTGGTCTGCAGGTAGGAGGAGCACACGGCCTTGGAGACGTGGGTGGCGGAGCCGAAGTCGATGACCTTGACCCGGTACGGCTGCCTGACGGGGTCCACCAGCATGATGTTGTCAGGCTTGAGGTCGGTGTGGATCAGGCCCAGACTCTTCAGCTTCAGGAGCGCCATGGCCAACTGCTGCACTATGGGCCGGATGCACTTCAGCGGCAGTGGGCTGTGCTTGACGAAGTCCTGCAAGCTCTGCCCCAGCATCTCAAACACCAGGCATAAGTGATTCCTGTGCTGGAAGCACTCGTACGAGCGAACAATGTTGAACTCGTCTACGTTCTCCTTGTTGAGACGGCTCAGGATGCTCATCTGAGCAGATGGGGGAAGAAGGGACAGGCGTTAAGTTATGTGGGCACAGCATTCAAGGGCTAATATGCTACGTAACTTCAATAGCATCAGCCCAGTTACTGCATGGCTCCCTTCAGACATTTACTTTTGCTATATTTGGCAGATGCTCTTTTCCAGAGAGAAATGACCCCTGATCAGTGGCGGCTGGTGCACAAATAATTGAGGGGGGTGTAAACAAATTAAAAACAAATAAAGCAGTCTTATTGCCCTTTATTTATTTGAACATGAATTTTGCCCTAACGTTCTTCAAGTGAATGCTTTGTGAGAAGATTATTTTGTAAAGATAAAACTGAATTTTCTCTCATTTTGTATGAGCTGCTGCTCCAGCCTGCTGATATTCAACATGAACCGATTTACGTTGGAGGTTCGCGCGAGGTGGGCGGAGTCTCGCCCTACGATCACTCGCGAAAGTATAAACCAGCTTTAACGAACCGCAGCTGACTGACACTACCAACAAGAGTGGGTGTGTCTGAAACCGACCAATTAAACTGCAGCCTCAGATCAGTGCTTGGCAAAAGTTTATGCCTCTTCATGCACTCTTATTAGACCGGTGCCCCGCACACAGGAAGTGTGCACAATGTAAGCAATTAAATACAATTATGTGTTTACACTTTTAATAAATTCAAACATGGCAATTAGACACACAGTGTCACTAAATAATTTCCTCACTATCGCAGTTTATAATGAACTCATTTTAATATCGGAACAATATTAAGGGGGCGGCGCCCCAGCGCCCCATATTGACCAGCCGCCACTGCCCCTGATTACAAATTGCAGTGTTAGCCAATATCAGCCTATTACATCTTATTAGAGCAGGAACAAAGCAACATCACAATCAGGGCTACAATTGTGTAACGCGGGAGTACAGGGAGGTACTTGACGTGTGAAAAGAGAAACAATATAAGCCGTGAGAGCACGGTAAAACAATAAACAAAACTTCAGACAGCTGAAACGGATCATTGCTGATTACGTCCCGCAACTCCTGGTGGTAGAGGGAGTGGCAGCCGAGCCAGCCCTGACACATTGATTCTCAAAACCTCTTTTAAATCTACCATAATTTCCCCACCTCGATCAGGCCCTGGCGGGCATAGGCAGGGTGATTTTTCAGGATCTTGATGGCGACAGATTGACTGGTGCCGCGCTTCCAGCACTTGGCCACCTGGCCAAAAGTCCCGCGGCCAAGGAACTCCAGCACCTCGTATCTGTTGGAGGCAGAGCAGAGGACCTCGTGCTGCACTAGACGATAGTCGTCCATGCTGAGGAAACTGCTGCTTGTAGCCATGGAGTCAAAGTACGCCATGGACCAGGTGGTAGAGATTTAACCAATCTGAATATCTTATTTAGTTATCTGGGTTAACTAACCTCAGAACAAACTTTTTGAATAAAAAGCAGAAGAAAACGACACGGAATTCATTCGTAGTCGACCGTAAATGTTGTTCTGTTTGCACATCACTATGACAACGCGTAATGTAAACTAGCGGTTTCCATGGAAGCTCAATTCGAATTCTACGATTGTGACGTGGTAACAGGCACCACAACGCGCTACGCAGCGCTGCTTTATTAGCATATAAGATCAAATATAAGGTCGATTAATTTCAAAACAATACACAAAACAACAGCACTGTTTTAAATGTGCGTGTTTGGGTAGCCAGCTACAGTTTTGCTTTTTCTCTAATTCGCTCGCTAGCTATTACCTAACCACCCCCCCCCCCAAACGATCACGTTGGCGTATTAATATGTAGTTAAGATATATGCTCGTTTGGGTAGGATTTAATCCAGTAGCTCTACCTTACCTAACAAACTAGCAATATTTTATTTAATGGTAGTTTATTTTCAAAGCACACAATCTTAACGTCTTAATGCACTCTCGAGTTTACCGCTGGAATTACAAGAGGTTGATACATTTCTTATGTATTTGTAACTTATATATTTGTAACGTTATATAAGCGAACCATTCAGTCAAATAGCTATTTGTTGCGAAACGAAACACAGTTCATTTCAAGCATCTTCAAATGCTTTAGCCAATATCCAACACTTTTTTTTTAATCTGAAAAAGCAACATTAAAATGAAAGTATTTCCAAGTATTTCAAGCAGTCGTACGAACCCTAAAATTGGGTCTGTCCACTACAAACTCCTTTATGCTTTTAATTCTTCAGCCGAACGCTTGGTGAAGGGGGTTGTATAGAAGGATAAACTGATAGCACATGTACATCTCAGAGACTCTGCTGGATGTAACACAGTTCGTCTGGAATACGTATTTAAGAGCGCGTGCTCATCGCCAACACGTCTCTGATAGTCTGTGGTGGATCGTGAAAGACCTCCAGCAGCTGCATTACAGACCTATCTGGCTGCGTCATGATCGCGCCTGCGTCTCGGAGACGCTTATGAGATCTCTCCTAGACTATTTAATACGGCGTTTATTCATCTGCAGTACGTCTTTTAAACGGCAGGCTTGGATGCCAAAATGACGTTCATACGCTGCATTCCAGACTTATATGTACAGTAGGCTATAGCTAAAATGCAGCATCTGAACGTACCTGAATGCAGGGTTGCCAACTCTCACGCATTGAGCGTGAGACACACGCATTTGACCGTTTTCACACGCTCTCACGCCACACTTCCGATATCTCACACAGAAAAAAAATATCCAGTTTATTTACCCCAGATCCACATATATGATTCAATACGTTACTAGTTCGCTAGCTCTGGCGCCATCCACCGGAATCTGTGTCCATTTTACGTTCGCCACCCCCCGCTCAACAAAATACACTCGCCACCGGCTCCAGGTTAAAATCTCACTCCAAGCGAACGTCAAAAGTTGGCAACCCTGTGAATGTGGCATTTAAAATCAAACCAGATTGAATTACAATTAAAGCTAGATTTTATATTCTTCTTCCTCCCTAAGTTAAAGCTACGAAATACACAAGCAGCGCGATCGTATGAGCCACTAAGAAGCCTAAAGACTCAAACAGAAATATACACTGGAAAATTATGCTATATTATTTTATGTAATTAATTAATATTATTAATATTATTACCACAAAACAAAATTAAGTGAAAGGGATTTTCAGTTAACATGTTTATTTAACAGAAAATCAACAATATGCAACAAACGTGTAATTAACAAATTAAAGATGAGCGTCTTGCTGGTGCCAGGTGGAGGTAGTCTTTTAGGCATTATTCAGCCTCTGCTTTCATGGGAGCGGGTAGCGCTGGGTTCTTCACTGCGGCAGCTGTGTGTCAAAATGTAGAATATTATTACTATTCTTGTTAAAGAGGCATAAGGGCTACACATTTATCAGTTATATTACCCTGAATACATTAAGTAAACTGCATGTAAGAAATAAATCATCTAATGTATCTGTTATTAGGCTAGGCTTAAGGTATTAGGTTACAAGCATAGTAAGTAATTGGAGGAGGAGTAGTATTTTCCAAAATATACAAAGGTGTTGTTATTTACCAGTCATTTTGCCGTAAAACTTTAAAAACCACATGACCTATAAGAGTCCGTAAATGCTATGCGCTTCATGCTAAAGCTAAAAATGTAACATGTAAGTCGTTCCAATATACTCACCAATAATAAGCTGTCCACAGGCTGTCTGTTTTAATACTCGCTTGTGTCCCCTGCCACACCAGTTAAGGCTTTTTGCCAGGTTTGGGGTGAAGACCTTGCTGGAGATCCACCATATCGTTCTCTTTATTGTGTGGCCTCCACTTAGTGACAGCATGTTGGTCTGAAATAAAGCACAATAAAAATAGAAATGGATAAACAGCAATCTCACTGCACCAACTGCACCTTCATAACATATGTCCTAGGAAATGTACATTCTGTTTTGCATTTTGTAATCAGGGTTCTTATTTAAAATCAGTTAATATCTTATTCATTGTATTGACTTAAAGTAAGTGATTAGAACGTTTTTGACTAATAATATAAAACTGTATACAGTCTTGGCTAAAATATTTGCACTTCTTTTTAGAAAATATTTAGATGCAATATTGACAGATTGGTGAACCTCTACCCATCTCTGGAGAGAAAGATAGATATATAGATAGATAGATAGATAGATAGATAGATAGATAGATAGAGAGATAGATAGATAGAGAGAGAGATAGAGATAGATAGTCAAGTCAAATTTATTTATATAGCGCATTTTACAAAACATGTTGTCACAAAGCAGCTTTACAATCATATGGGTCCAGATCCCTAATGAGCAAGCCAAAGGCAACAGTGGCGAGGAAAAACATGATGGTGGAGATTAGGAAGAAACCTCGGGAGGACCAAGACTCAAAAGAGAACCCATCCTCCACTGGGCGGCCCTTTAGCACAAGTCCATATTTGTGGAGATAGAGAGTTGGTGGTAGCTAGATTTGATTTACAGTTTTTCTCAGTCGATTTGGTACATTTCTTTCATCATGATTTTCAAAACAGTTGCAAAGCACATAATTCACTCAAAATTCTTTGTTTTTGCTTCAAAAGCAAATATTTAGGTCAGTCAATTTGTCAGTGCCATCAGAGTATCTAGTCTGTGTGCCATTGCCTATGAACAAGGCAGTCAAAATAATTATGTTGTCATGTTGTCAGTGCAACTATAAGTCAAAGTCAAATTTATTTATATCCCTAATGAGCAAGCCAAAGGCGACAGTGGTGAGGAAAAACTCCCTATGATGGTGGGGAATAGGAAGAAACCTCGGGAGGACCAAGACTCAAAAGGGAACCCATCCATTGGGCGGCCCGTTACAGTCACAAGTCACAGTCAGTGCAGACTGTAAGTACATTCTGATGGAAACTAGCTAAGCTTTTGATTTCAAGAATGCTGCACATGCTGTGGTATATCAAATGAAACAATACATTTTACACACAAAATACAAAGTTACACAGAACACAAAGTTACACATGACTGTATTTGGGAGACTGATAGAAAGTAATTGGGCTGGAATCAATTTTGTACAGCAATATTGTTTGACTGTATTGTTTGCACTGCAATTTGTTGACAAAAACAAATCTGATTGAAATTCAGAAAAGACAGACAGCTGACTGGAAAAACTGCAAAATTAGAAGAAACTTATTCTACACATTCAAAACAACCTGAGCACATACAGCCTCCAGAGAATATACACATTTCTGAATTTACATACATTTTCTCTATGAAATGTTTGAACAATTGAACACAGACACAGTTGTTCTTCCAATATTCAGCTGCACCCAGTGACCAGCTTCAGCCATTGTAAAACCATGACTTACATGTACAACATGGTCCACAATTGTTGCCCTTATTTCACTGTTTTGTCCCCTCAGCCTTACACCACACAGTCTTACTCCTCTTCTTGGCTGTTCACCCTGCACATGGCCTTGTGTTTCCATTATGAGACTTTGTGATACTGCAGTGTTTAGCCTCTATAAATGTTTGCCAATTACAGTAAAGGTTCATGAGACGCACCTCTGACCTGTAGTTGAGACCATTGGTTGATCTAAACCTTCACAAATTCCCTTTTTTACTGTATCTGAATGTTCACCTGCGAATAATTTAATCAAGTTAGGAAAAAATTACCAAAATGTAACGACAAAAAAAAAAAGAAGTAAAATTATGCCTTAGAGATTATGACGACATGTTCAGCACTTTTGCATCTAATGACCCAGGCGTTGGGTCTAAATGTTTTGGAGAGTAAGACAATTCAACAGACAATACGTACAACACATTTTGATAAACATGACATAAGCAATAATGTATTTGTTCTGTCCCGCACACTTGCAGCGGGATTTGTTAGTTTGTTTAATCCCAGTTGGTGAACATTTTAATTCTCTTTTGCGCCACAAGGGGGCAGCCTTGCTACATTTGTGCTCCTGTTTTTGTTTAAATCGCGCCATCTAACGGTTAGTGGCTATAAGCAGCAAGGAGATTAGGAAACAGCCATTCGAGCACAAAAAATCCAACCAGAGATAGAAGGGCACCAAATTACCTAGGTGACTACGTAACTGAAGACGAGGATAGTGATGGAATGCATATCACAGTAGACTACTGCTGTAGAGCAGTGTGTGGCATTCCACAGACTTATGATGAAGCAATGCAATCAGACAATTCAAAAGAATGGAGAAAAGCAATGGATGAAG
Source organism: Brachyhypopomus gauderio (assembly GCF_052324685.1). Classification (NCBI taxonomy): domain Eukaryota; kingdom Metazoa; phylum Chordata; class Actinopteri; order Gymnotiformes; family Hypopomidae; genus Brachyhypopomus; species Brachyhypopomus gauderio. The sequence continues at coordinate 2,285,985 of NW_027506866.1, read as the reverse complement.
AAATCCAATCTCTGAATGAGAACAAAACCTTCACCCCAACAACACTAGCAGTGGGCAAGAAACCCGTGGGGGGTAGGTGGGTTTACGCAATCAAGTCTGGTGTAGATGGGAATGACCAATACAAGGCTCGATTTACCGCTAAGGGCTACAGCCAGAAAATGGGAGTAGACTATGGGGAAACGTTTTCACCAACAGCAGACCTAACGAGTATAAGAGTTGTGTTACAAAAGGCAGTACAGGAAAATTTACTGGTCCACCAGATGGATGTGAAAACGGCGTTCTTACACGCCCCCATCGACTATGAGGTCTACATAAATACACCAGAGGGTTATCAAGAAAAAGAGGGTGTAGTATACAAGCTGGAGAAATCACTTTATGGACTCAAACAGTCTGGACGAAATTGGAATAGGGTTTTACATAATTGTTTAACAGAAAATGGATTCACACAAAACCAAGTGTCACAAACTCCTTGTGAGCAAAAGCTTGAATACAGTGATGATGCAGTTAAAATGACAGACATCAGAATGTACAGAGAGGCCGTGGGCAGTCTGATATACCTGACAACCTGCACTAGGCCTGATCTGAGTTTTGTGGTGAGCAGGCTGTCACAGTACCTAGCTGAGCCTACACAGGAGCAATGGGTCACTGTGAAACATGTCCTGCGATACCTTAAAGGTACATCAAACAAAGGTTTAACCTTTAGGAGAAACAACTCTGAGAATCTTGGTATACAAGCCTACAGCGATGCAGACTGGGCAGCTGATACCAGTGATCGCCGCAGTACAACAGGATACTGTGTGAGCCTAAGTGAGAACAGCGCACTTATTTCATGGAAGACGAAGAAGCAACCTACTGTTGCACTTTCCACATGCGAAGCAGAGTATATGGCACTTGCTTCTACTGTTCAAGAGTGTCTTTACCTAGAACAATTACTGGGGAATATGGAAAGTTACAAATACACACAAACAATAATACATGAGGACAATCAGGGGACAATGGCATATGAGCACGCTGTTAAGTGACGTAATTTCTGCTAAAAGTTTAGGATGGTTGTTGACATCCGGTAGCCATTGAAAGCGTACACTGTGCTAGCTATTCACCTCACCAGTCTTGTAACGAGCATATTTACCGTTATTTACTTGGAAGTTTCCTTCATCTCCTGTCCGTTTACGTGTCCTAAACATGACAGTTAAACAAAAAAAAGTATCGTTTCAACAACGTACAGACAGCAGGTCCAACCACCACTGCTGTGTACCATTGTGCACAGCATCGACAAGGTGTAATTCCTACCTGAGCTTCCACACCTTTCCAAAGGACTCAGAACTGCAGAAACAATGGGTGGTTAAGATCAGGAGAGATCATTTTATTATCACGAGTACTTCCCGTGTGTGTTTGCGATATTTTATCGCTGCTCGAACCTCCCAATCCTACTGGACGACAACGACTGCGACCTGGAGCTTTTCCTGTACTATTTCAATGGAATAACTATACTATTCCAACTCCACGACCTGGAGTATGGGAAAGAACAGAGCGTCCACCCAACACTGATCTAACAGAGATGCAGACTGACCATGATGATGATGACCCCTTACCGTGTCATGAACATGACTACTGCGTCAGTAATGAGCCTGCTGCTCTTGATCTCTCCCTCAATGAAAATGAAGAGCTACGCGAGGAGATACCAAGGCTCCGAAAACAAATTGAAGACTTAACTGTCAGCAGCAAGTTCTGTTTGGAGCGGTTTTCTGCCTCTGATGATGACATACGATTCTTTACCAGGTAAATAAAAAATATGGCAGGACACAGTACACGGATGGGCCTTCTCTGGTGTCTGAAATACATTGTGAATGAATTAGCCATTATATAACTTTATATATAACTTTTATATTCCACAGATTTGCAAGCCATGCCCACCTCATGGGCTTTTGGAAGCAAATAGAGCCAGCCACCCACATCATACGGGTTACAAGAGCACAGACTGTTGAGAAGACTGATCAGGTCCCTCACTCTGCCAGTGCAACGGTAAATGTTTTCGTCTTGTCCATACAAAGCATGTTATGTCATCATTTTCAAATTAATCTTTACATCAAAAGAAGTTTTGATAGTCATAATGTAATATGACAATAGGATAATGTATTTTTTCCCCAGGTTCTTCAACCAATTGATGAGTTTTTTCTCTTCATGAACTACCTGTCATTGGGACTGATGCAAAAGGATTTGGCCCACAGATTTAGAATACATCGGTCAACTGTTAGTCGTATTATTAACACCTGGGCCAACTTGCTTTATACTGTATTGGGAGCTGTTTCTATTTGGTTAGATGTGGACACTGTGAAAACTCACCTCCCAGATGTGTTTCAGGACTACGCTGACACTCAAATAATTTTAGATTGCACAGAACTGAGATGTCAAACTCCAAATTCCCTTCTCCTCCAGAGTGAAGTGTTTTCCACTTATAAATCACACTGTACATTCAAAGGGTTGATTGGGATAGCCCCTCATGGCGCAGTGACCTTTGTGTCTTCTCTTTATCAAGGTGCTATCAGTGATAAAGAGATCTTAAAGCAGTCTGGCATTGTGGCCCTCCTTGACCCATCTATGGCCATCATGGTGGACAAGGGTTTCCTTGTTGAAGACTGCGTTCCATGCAAAGTCCACATACCCACGTTTCTGTCAAAGAGAGCTCAACTGTCTAGGTCAGAGATCAGAACGTCACAGTCCATTGCAAGACTGAGAGTCCATGTTAAGCGTGTGATTCGCAGAGTAAAAGAACATAAAATATTCAGCACAGTGATCCCCCTTTCAATCACAGGGAGCATAAACCAAATTCTTTACTGTTGCCTGTCTTTTGGTGAATTATCAAAATGGCCCCTTGGTAAAAGCCTGGGCAAACAATGGCTAATCTCAATCCAGAATTAGACAGATGATGTAATGTGAATGATGGTGATTTATTATTATTTTATATTTTCTCTAACCTTAAAATGATCCCTTTAAGGTCAGGGGTCGGCAACCCGCGGCTCCAGAGCCTCGTGCAGCTCAGCTTTTGAATAGAATTAATGAGTATTTAATTAACGTATAATATTTTTGAGACTTAAAAAATGTTCGGGTGGAATTTCACAAATGTCCAGTATTTAGTTTCGGTTCGCTTGAGTGACATGTCATCGTCACTGAAATAAATTTCCAATTATTTTGCTTTTGTGGCTCCGAGTCAAAAAGCTTGCCGACCCCTGCTTTAGGTCATGCTAGTCTGTAAATATTGGCTGCAATGTTAAGGTACAGTGCAATATGATAAATAGTATAAAATGCTTTCACTTTTATATGTAAAATTGACAACACAATACAAAATTATGTATTTCTTAACTTTTACTGTATTTGTAAAAATGAAATGAATACAATAGTAATACAATTGACAGAATAATTTGAAATTGTTTTAATTGTTCATGAGTTCATTATGATTTTCTATTGCTTGGGCATAGAGAGGTATTTTGGCATGTAAGTGTTAAAGAAAAACATGTCACACCTCCTTTTCACCTCTTCTAATACACTGCTATCTCTGTAAACTCGCTGCACAAAAATATCATCATGGGCACAGATAACTAAATCACACCACTGCATACCAGTAATCAATAACTGGCCCTGGATTTGCCAATAATAACAATGGCTCTCCTTCAATCTGTGTAGGCCTTGTGCCACTTTGAGGAATTTGCAGTCTACATAGCTTTGTGCATTTGGGCACTTAATTTCAACAAGCCCAAATGATGGACGCTCAAGTGGGTCAAGTTCAAGTTTTTCAGAACTGCATAGTCCTTTAAGGCCCCCGTTTCCATTTCAAGTCCCCTCTTCATGTGTGCTGTTTGTCTTGTCCCTCGGATTATCCTTTCTGCCAGGCTTTCTGCAGCACCTGGACCTCTAACGTGGCTCACCTCTCTGAAATGTGAGGCAGTCACTCTTTCTCTCCTAAGTGAATGACACTCAGGTGTAGCACTTTGGGATCTTGTTGCCTCCTCAATAAGGTGTGACTGTGACAAGGTCACAGAAAGTGAGCTTAGGTGTAGCTGTTCTTGGTGTGTTGGCACAAATTAATATTCAGGTGGGCTTAGATGGTAACATTCTAGTGGCAGACTCAGGAATGGGGGTGCATCCTCATGTATGACAACACTGTCAGATGGAGGTGGTGGTTGTTGATAGGACAATACACTGCCAACTTGTACCTTCCCAAAGATGGAGTCCACAAGTGGCTTGTCAGGCGAGATGTTCATTGTGCAGATGAGTGGAAGAGAATCTGCTTTCATTCCAGCGTAGACTGGTCCAGGATTGAGGGTGGCCCGGTGTGGGAGCTCACCGCTGTAGCCCTTGAAAAGTGTACTAAAAGAAGAGTGAATAACATTTATTTTTACACATTGTAATCTGTTCACCAGCACAACTGATTGTGAATCACATATCACATGTCATCTGAAGTACAACGAGGCTAAATTAAATTTTGAAGAGAACAGGGTCTTATCAGATGATCAAAAGCATTTATTTTTTTACCACACACTGTAATCTGCCTATTAAATTTGGTACTACATACCTAACTCCACTGGCTGTAGTAGCACCTGGTTTTGGCTTTAGGACAACCATGGCATCCACGGGTCCAGGCTTCACCCCCTATTAATTTAAAAGATGGTGTTAGTAAAGTGACTGTGATACATTAACTAACATTAAATAATGAAATAAGACAAACCATTGTTGGTGGTTTATGCCACTTCTGTTCTGTCTGTGTGCATGAAAGGACAGGAGGCACGACAGACATGCCAGATTCAGAATAATGAGCAGTCTGGAAAAGCAATGCAACCAAGTGGTTGCAGATTCCGCAACCAGCAACACAAGAGCAGTTGCTGTTAATGAGCACAACTGGCATTGAATCACGTAATGTCATCTGAAATACACAAGAGGCAAAATGTAATATCTTGAAAAGAAGACTTCAGCAATGTCAATAGGCGCAATTTCTGTCCCATCATGTTGTTAGTGGTGAATGTCTAGGGTTGCAGCGGTAACCGGTTTCACGGTATACCACGGTATTAAAATGCACGGTTATCATACCGTGTGCGTTTGCTTATTACCGGTAAAAAGCAAGCCAGCGGAGAAACTGACCCGCGCATGCGCAACTCCGCTCCGCTTTTTTTTAACAAAAAAAAAGCTAAACTAAAACCAGCGGCGAAAATGACGTAATCGCGGTGGCTCCGCCCGTGCGCGAGGGTCTCGCGCGCTGTCGATTCGCGAGGTCGTGCACCTCTCGAATTTTGTAACTTTGCGCGCACTGCGCCTCAGCGAAATGAACAAAGTCATGTTTGCAGGATTCATACACGTTTAAAAGGTGGAATTAAAACACTTGTACGTCACTTTAAAGGTCCGTTTCAATATTTCCCAGCACCTTAAACTTAATTAAGTTAAATATTTATAAATATACTCGAAATAATTCGCTTTTTCATCACATTATTTAATGGTTGTTTATTTCCAAAACGCCCAATCTTAACGTCTTCACGTTCTCTCATGTTTCATCCTGGAATTAAAAGAGGCTCGTATTTGTTAACGTAAGACAAAAGAACTGTGCGGAGTCGCGTGCTACGGTCACTAGTGAAAGTATAAACCTAGCTTTTTATGGTCCTTGCTTTCACTGGATGTGAAAGACGCTATTAATTTACATGCGTTCAAATTCTAACGTACCTGTTTTTGATATGTTAAAACCAGACTCGGTGTGAAAACCTTAAAATAGAAATCTCTATTGTGATGATGTCAGAAATAAATCCTCTCTTCCTGCAGTATCTGGTTATATTCCAACTTGGCAGTACAACGGACGTTTACAACAGTTGTTGATCAGACACTGACCCAGGCTGAGTTTATCAGATATTAAATAATTTAAACTTAAATAATTGTACTGAAATCCATGATTTAGGTTTCTCTAATTTTGCAGTATTTATATAAACATGTGTACAGCTTATTTTTTTAAAGGACACATTTTGTATACAATAGTTCCAGGTTTCTACAATAAATAGTTAATTGAACAAAAATAACTTGTTGTAATTTCTTTAAGGGTCGGTGTATCTTTTAATAATATACAAACTAACTGTGATACCGTGATAACCGTGATACCGCGGTATTTTCTGAGACGGTTATCATACCGTGAAAATCTCATACCGTTGCAACCCTATGAATGTCACTTGTCTATTGTCTCATGTAACGTTTGTGCTGTTTTGCATCACTCCTAAAACACTTGGCTATACTGTCTTTCTATTCTACAGTGTTGTGCATGGTTCAATCTACTAGTTCACTGAGCAACTATAAACTATAAAATATATTTTAGATTTAAACTTCATTTTCACTCCAGATGAAATGCTTACACATAGGAGTGAAACAGGCCTACTTATATTTATATTATTTTGTTGTTTCCACCACCAACAACAGAACAGTGCAGGTTTTACTTCAACTGCTTCTTGAAGAGTGTTATCAGAATATGTTAATAGGTGTAAGTGTTGAAGCCATATGTTAATAAAGAAGATAAAAGATATGGAAGACAGATTGACAGATTTTAGAAAATGCAGTTTGAATAATAGCTGAGGTGGACTATATTCTGCTTTTGAGTCATAGAGGTAGATAACAATAGCTCGAACTGTAAAATAAACTCCCATTTGTTTACTATAGGCAAAACAGACTGCTAATGATTCCCACTCAGCTACTCTGCATTTGGCTACCATTGTAAGCTTTGAAAACCAATGCCTATGGCTATCACAGCTTACGTGAAGTAAGAGCAAGGATAAAAGATTGAACTTGTGCTGAACTAACTTTTGAACTTGTTCAACAGAACTTTGAACGTGACACTGAACAGAACTCGTGTCATTTTAACCAGTCCTACTCTCAGCTGGTGTGGCGTATCTGTTTTCTTCATAGATCTGTAGCAGTGAGCCCTCACTGTTATCTCGTTAGCCTTACTTTTGCCTGATACTTCCATCAGAAATACAAACATGTTTTTAAAAGGCATTTCTAGTACTAGGACAGGTCGGTTCGTTACTAAAAACAACATCACTTCATTAGACTGCCACCTCAGGCTAGCTAGCTAACTAGCGTCAGCCACTTACCTTCAAAATTGCAGAGGTAGGATGAAACGTAGAACTTGAAACCCTTTTCAAGTTTACTCTGTGGCGTTGTACTTGATGCTCTGACAATACGACGCACATCGTTGACGGTAAATTTCGGTAACTCCAACAGGCACCTTGTGAATTTCATAGACTCGGCCATAAACATCTGCACTTCCGCATACCAACCGGAAATATGGTTACATCCTTACACCAAACGACGAAGTGGTGCGTGCACCTAGTTTCAAATGACAGTAAAATTGACCAATCATATCTTCCCTCTTAGTGGGCGGGCTTAACTGTATGATAATTTCCGCCCGCTGTGGCGACGCTAGCTGACGTGCGCGTTGTTTACAAAGAGGATCACGGAGCTGTGGACCATATTGTTGGAACCTTATTTTGCTTAAAAAGTTATCTAGTACAGATATTATTGTTTATTGCGTTTCTAAAGCTGTACTGTCGTCTCAGTTTTTTATTTTTTATTTATTGCAGTTAATTAGGAAAGGGGGGCCCACTTTTAATGGTCACGGTTCGCTACTGATATATATACGGTCTCTGGTATGAACCCTTTGGGTACAAGCCAGGCTGCATCAGGTTATTGTAGCAGCCTGGCTGATTTGGTGTTTTAGTTAAAAAAATAGGAAATTGTGATATGACGTGCTACTCAACTTTGGAATGTTTGGATTAGAATGTTTGGTTGGGAAGGTGGAATGTTTGGATTTCAATTTCGATGCTGAAAAGCTGAGAAGTAGTCGCATGACATTTTGCTGTGATTTACAATACTTACAAATATTACAAATCTCACAAATAATATTTAATTTACAATCCCATATCTTTCTATTTGTTGTATATCTTTCTATCTTTCTATTCTTTCTAATTTTTTATCTCGAGAATGAGTTTTTTCCACAGGAGAACCGACCAGCCAAGGCCTGGGCAGGAACAGAAGAACTTCATAGACACACCAGGTTTTACCACTCATGGTGAGAAAAATACATTTTCATATACTATACATAATTTTATACTTCTATGTAAGACAGTATATTTAGTTCTTATGAGTATGGATTTCCATAGGCTTAATCATAATAATAAAAAATTAAATATACACATTTATGTAGTAGGTTTCTAAGGTTCAGAAAAATAACATGTATATTTATTCTACTGTCAACTGTCAAGATCTTTATTTTACATTTACACATGGTACAGGATAATATAATTAATAGACCATGGGTTATTTCTTTGATTTCTTTGACCATGGAAAAAGCAAATAAAAATAAACATTTTTAAAAAGAAACAGATTTCTAACATGACATCACAAATTCTTAAATTCTTAAATTCTTTCTCCCCACATTCTGATGACATCACATGGCACCATAGCCCTTCTTATAATCACTTGTTCATTGGGAAACACTTACAAGGCATTTGAGCCTCACTGAGAGGCGTGCTGGGTTTCACTTTACCTGCTGTGGGATTTTCAGGTGTGCCCTACAACCCCCAAGCGACAGTGATCCACACGGATCCCTGTGGACCAGCACCCTTCCCTCACAGAAGGACGGCGGGACCCCCAGATGTCGGCCATGTTAACACCCCTGTAGAAGGACCACTCCACACTGGTACTGTGTAACACTGAAGATTACATGCGTATTCAACAAACCAAATAACCATGCATGATGAAGTAGAAAAAAAACATTTATTACATTTGTTTGTAAGGACTGGCAGAGGTGCAGAACCATCAGCTTTCTGCACATGACCTGACCAGTAAAACATCAGTTTTATCAGAAAATATGACATGACATATTCTTCAACATTGTAATGAATTCAAATGGCACTGTAGCCCTTCTTATAGACCTGATGATCTTAACAGTACACATTCCTCTGTGCCCTGGGTTGGTGTTTTGCATTTAGGCCCTGACATGGAGAGGCAGAGACACCTTGCTCAGCCCCATGTTCAAGGCGAGGTCCTGAAACAGATGGATCCAGTCAACCTCCAGCCTGCTGGTGGGTATTTGGGTATTTTGGGTATAACGTTGCTTTTTGTGGAATGCTACGGTTGCTGTGGACGCTATTATTGCTATGGAATTCTATTATTGGCTAGTTAGTTAGGTTAGCCTAGCGAACGGTACCACGGAGAGTTTAGAGACAATATGGCGAGGTGATCTGTCTACTGCACTGTTATTCATAATCTTTTTCTTAATGTTCAATCAACATGACAGCAGATGCCCTTCAGAGACCAGTTGGAGACCAGTTGATCCTGGAAGAGGATTATGATGAGAATTATATCCCATCTGAACAAGGTACATTAGCTGTCGCATACTACCTGTTACAGTTTAGGACCCCGGATAAAACTTTAACAGAGCCGGAGTGGCTAATCGGGAGATTCGGGAGGATTCTCGATGGTCCGGCTCATGTCAATCTCTAGTTTGGGCCGATTGGGATGGAAAAATAATTTTGGGCCGGATTTGGGCATGAAACTCCCGGGCTGAAAAAGTGGCCCTGAACTCCGGCCCTGAACTTTAATATATGTTACTGAAATTGTATAATTTAATATCCACCATTGATAAAGTCTACAAGCTACAACAGTTCCATCATTTAAAAACTAAATTATAACATTGACATAATAACTTAATAATATATAATAATATTATAATATATAGTAATAATATTAACAACACAGTTCCAGTTGGGACTCCTGTATGTTCGTCCAAGCTATAGCTACACTTTATAACATAGAATCAATCTCCATGCATTATGGACTTAAATATTTGAATTTGTGGGATTTTGTCTTGATTTGAAAATATCATACTTATTGTGGGTATATTCTTCTTATCTGTATTGCTCCTCAGATATCCATGATTTTGCCAGACAAATTGGCATTGACCCTGAGAGGGAGCCAGAGCTCCTATGGCTGGCCAGAGAGGTGGCTGTAGCCCCACTACCTCCTGAATGGAAACCCTGGTAGGACAAGCTCATTCTCATACAGTCACCCATAATGAAACAGTTTTCTTATCCTTACACACAGAGCAGTGAGCGTTGGTGTGAGTGTTGGTTCCCTTTAGAAAAATCCAAGCATACTCTAATGTGCCCTTAATTGAGGAATGGCTTCCATTCCAAGAACTCTACGTCTCATTCATGCTGGCCCATTCATTCAGGTTCTTGATTACCTGACGTACCAAGGCCCTTTGTCCCCTGTAACTCAGTTATAATTTTAAGTACCATTTATAGAGGTAGGATGCATCAGGACTTCATTGTGAGTGTCATAATGTCACACGGACTCTCTGGAAGCTTGCAAGAAGTGGGCATTAAATCACTTATGACCTAGGTGATTAGATGAGCAAATTAGACAGCCCAACTTTTTTTTAAAGACCATGGAACTGCAAGTCTGGAGAAGACTGAATAATTTGACTGGGAAATAAGATTGGGCAAGAGAAAATATAACAGGCAGAAGATGATTTTTTTGAAGTTGGGGAGTTTGATGTGACATGAAAGATCAGACACATTTTAACATATGAAATCATTTTTGGATTCTGTATTCAAATGGTTTGGGGGAAAGTATGACCTTATTGTCAGGTGTGACAGTGGTGTCAGTACCTTCATAGATAAAACACACAAAGACAAGATCCAGGAGATATTTAATGTTAGTTGTCCCCAAAACTAACAATTGCAAAGTATAAAATTAATATTTCATCACTCTATGCAGCAGATTTGCTTGTAGACTTGGCCTTCTGGCACTATTAATCTGAGCAATGAGACCCAGAGCACCACTCAGTGTTTCAGATGTTGTCCTGTTGACACCTTTGTGGACAGTCCTGTGCTGGAGAACCTAGGCTTGTCTACATGTCATGTGTTTTTATGTGTGTGTTTATCTATGTGATGAGCTTGTCTCCCTTTCCTACTCTCCAGTCAGGATGTGACTGGAGAAGTTTATTACTTCAACTTCTCCACGGGCCAGTCCACCTGGGACCACCCCTGTGATGAGCACTACCGCCAACTAGTGGCCCAGGAGCGGGAGCGTGCTCACCACGGCCGGACTACCTCTGCCATCTCAGGCTCCGCCTCCACAGGAACCACAAAGAACAAGGAGAAGAAGAAGAAGAAGAAGAAGGAGAAAAAAAAGAAGGAACCAGAGGGACTGAAGGCCCCAAGAGTGAGTTTGGATCTGTGTACCCTAAAATGTATTTTGTTACACAGCAGTTATATTTGTCACACTTTCTCTTCCATTCTACACATTCTTGACTGCTGTGTTTCTAATAACACTGAAATGAATTGAACAATTATTTGCTCATCGAAGTATATCAAAAGATTTAGGACAGCAGTCGCCTAAAGTTGAGCAGAAAGGAGAAAGAAAGCTAAATTGTGTGTGCCATTCTGCTAAAGCTCTCTCTCTCCCTCTCTCTCTCTCTCTCTCTCTCTCTCTCTCTCTCTCTCTCTCTCTCTCTCACACACACTCACTCACTCACTCACTCTATCACTGTCTCTCAGCTGCTGGCTCCTCTGGCTCCACTGAGAGGGATGTGTGACCTTTCAGTTCCAGGACTGCGAGGTTCCCTGGGCAACTCCACAGACCTTCATCCTTTAAAGTCCTCACTAGGGGTAAATGTACGGTCTATATCCTCTAGTAGGGGTGAACATGTACGGTCTATATCCTCTAGTAGGGGTGAATATGTACGGTCTATATCCTCTAGTAGGGGTGAACATGTACAGTCTATATCCTCTAGTAGGGGTGAACATGTACAGTCTATATCCTCTAGTAGGGGTAAATGTACGGTCTATATCCTCTAGTAGGGGTGAACATGTACGGTCTATATCCTCTAGTAGGGGTGAACATGTACAGTCTATATCCTCTAGTAGGGGTGAACATGTACAGTCTATATCCTCTAGTAGGGGAATGAAACCTCATTGTATACTTTTATAAGGTGGTGTAAGAACAAACCCTACATACGTCACTGGAGGTAAAAGAACACGTCACTCCTCTGCAAAGTTTAGCTTTTACCAAATTGACTTTGAAGTGATGGAGGTCTGAGTTCATGGCAGAGGTGTAGAGCGTATGATGGTGTGTATCTTAGGATGTATCCGGAACAAATTTGCATTCGCTAAGAGGACGACAGCTGGAGAGTCTGGCTCCGCCCATATTTAATTCAGATCTGGAGGTGGATGAAGAGGAGGATGAAGAGCAGAAGGCGGCGTCTGTCCATGAGGTGAAAACACCCGCTAGAATGTAATGCTCTGATTTTTAGCTCACTGTCACCTTTGTAGTCTTTACAGTGCAGTAAAGTATGAGGAATGATTTTCTGTATCCGTGTTGCGGTGTGTGTTTGTGTGTACGTAGAGTCTGCTAGGGTCATCAGACCTGTTGCAGAACATACACTTGGACCTGGACATCCTGAAAGGGGGACTGCAGTATGAGGTGGCCACGATGTTCTTCACTCTCCCTCACTCACACATTATAGCTTTTCACACACATTTATACAGCGCCACTAACATCACTGTGTGTGCTCACGTGATCTTGGTGTTACTGTAGCACCTTGCTCTACCTTTCGCAAACACACACACACACACACACACACACACACACACACACAATGATCTTGTGAATGTCTGTACATGCATGTTCATGTATATGTGTTTGCATGTGTTGGTGTGTTTGTCTGTGTATGAGCAGGACAGTGAAGTCAGTGGCAGTGCTCCTGTGGAGGAGAGATCCGAACCAGAACGCCAAGATCTCACTCCGTTAAGAGACCACAGCCCTGACCCACCCTTGCAGGTACTCATTAACACTCACACTGCCTCTCTTCCTATATGTCTCTCCCTCCCTCCCTCCCTCTCTCTGTCTGTCTGCCTGTCTTTCTCTACAAACACTATAGCAGTGGCATAAGTGAGGAGACCTCAAAGTTTATTTGAGGTTAGGGTTTTATTTGAGGTCATGCACCAGAGTGTTTCTTTCTTTCAGTGTTTCTTTTTGTCTTCTTCCTTTCCGTCCATCCATCCATCCATTTATCCATTCGTCTGTTAGTCTCAGGATGAGAAAGATGGAGAGAGAGAGGAAGATGAGAAGATGAGACCACAAGTGGCAGAGAGGTTGGTCTCATTAATGCTGTTGATACCAGAATGTGGTCAACACACGCACACACATGCATAGACACACACAGCTTTTGATAATTCAACTTCAATTCAGTTCAAAATTTGGACATCGTCCTTGAACATTTTCATATTTAATCTTAAATCTACTTCTGTCATGCAGTCAGATTATGTGACTTCCAAGTCAGAATGCACAAATGCTCACAAGTTCAGCAAATTGACTCGGAGAATTTGACTTTGTTTCAATAAATTGTTTTAAGTGAGGAAATCACAATTGCATGTTTCTACTTTCAAGATACTGTATAATATCACTGAGGTGTGAACGTTTTCCATAAATTTCACCTGAAAGCCAAACATGTCTATAACTTTGTGAGTAGTGTGTGTGTCATGATTGGTAACATTACACTGTTGGGTGTTACAGGATGATGTTGGAGCCTTCCTCCCCTCCATCCTCTTCCTCACTCTCCAAACCCTCTGGTGGACTGCAAGAGCCACTGAAGAACAATAGCGCCCTCTGCTGGCTGAGGCCGGAGACGGTTCGCGGGACAGCGAGCAGGAGCAGCGTGGCAGAGGAGACTGAGCTGGACGTGGAGGAAGAAAAGACAAAGAGAGAGGAGGAGTGTGTGTGTGTGTGTGAGTGTGGTCAGCTGTCTGGTCTGTTGCAGGAGGTGAGGGAGGAGGTTCAGAGGGAGCACAGCAGGAAGCTGGAGCAGCTGTCGCAGGAGCACCAGGAGCAGCTCCTCACCCTCAGACACGAGCACCTGGAGGAGGTGCGGCAGGGAGAATTCATTTACTCACAGCTCAGTGATCACCTGAGAGGCCGAGCCAATGTGTGTTCATCACACGGTGTGTGTGCAGGAGAGCGTGGAGAGGGAGCGCTTGTTGAGGGCTCATCTGGAGGAGAAGGAGAGAATGCAGGCTTCACACACATCCCAGCTGGAGCAGCTCAGACTACAGCTCGACTCTCAGCTCCAACACACCCACAAAACACACATGCAGAAAGTAAGATCCCACACCCACACGATACGCACGCGCAAAAACGCCTCTTCTGCCGTACCCAGTCGGGTGGTTATGTGTATAAAGACGGTGAGAGTTGTTTGTATTTGTTTGTTTTTCTTGTGTGTGTGTTTAGGAGTTAGAAGTGCAGAAGATGATGGAGCAACTGAACATGAAATCCAAAGAGCTCAAAAGTCAGGAACTGCTACTCCAAACTCAGGTACTTTACCTGCGTTATTTGAGTGTGTGTGTGTGTGTGTGTGTGTGTGTGTGTGTGTGTGTGTGTGTGTGTGTGTGTGTGTGTGTGTGTGTGTGTGTGTGTGTTTGTTTTTGTGAAAAATCAGTACAAATGTCATAATACACAGTCACGAAGTTAGGACTCATGTAAAAGTCAGTACCAAAAACCATGTCCTAACTTTTCTGACGATGCTACGGTGTTCAGAGAGGTATAATGTATCTCTGTAATTGATATCGCGAAAGTACTAAATTTTAACAATCGTCAGAACAAATCTGGGTGTGGGTGTGGCAATTTGGCTGAAGTGTGTGCACGCCACCAGCGGATTATTGAGGAACTGCAAGCAAAGCCACGCACACTTCGGAAGACGCGTCAGCTATTCCCGGATGTGACGTCAGTAGTCTACTAGGAAGCATCCAATCCATCCAATACTCATTAGATAAACAAATAATCCTTCGAGCGTTCGCGGCAAAATTACGTCACGTTTTTCCCGGGAAAATTGGAGAAGTTGGACGGAGAGCTTTTATTACCTGCGTGGATGTGGTAAGTTAAAAAACATATTTTTTTCTTGTTAATGTTTTTAGAGTATTTGACAACCTTATTATATACGTGTCTATATTAATTTGTTTTTCTTTCTTCATGCGCTTAGAACAAATTACTTTTAAATGCGTTACCTAGAGTGAAACACTTTGCTGTTAAATTCGTATGTTTAACCTGGCAAGTGTCCGTCCAGTTTATCAGACTTAGATTTCTTTACGAGTTATTTTATCAGTATAAGTAACAGCAAGGGATCCGTAGTTGTTTTTATATAAATTATGTAATAAATTTGACATCTTCGAATTAGATATATCCAAATCTCCACTTAGTCGATTCAGCTCTCGTCAGTCATCATAATTGGGTTTTTGTTACACGCCGCTTAAAGCTGGGCGTACACTGTGCGATTTTTGGCCCATTTTGAGCCGATTTTTCACTCGTGTGACTATCTTTGCGATCGGGCTGAGTTTCGGCTCAATCGCGTGTCGTGCATCGTATAGTTTACACAGGTAAACGAGGAGCGATTCACACCTCACGACCAACTCCCGATCAGAAATCGCAGCGTCGCAAGAATATCAAACATGTTTGATATTCAAATCGCTCCTCGTGAGAGTATCGCACTGTTGAAGCAGCTCTACGAGCCGACTCTCCTTTTAAACCCTGCGATTTAGTCGTACAGTTTGAGATGGAGCTGAGTACACCATTTAAAATATCGTACAGTGTATGCCCAGCTTTACTCTGGCTCCGTGTCAGTTCCTTTGCGCGAGCGGTATTACATGCTTTTTCAACACGGCAGAGTGGGGGAAGGGTGGAGACAGTTGTGTAATGGCGGACGTCAGAAAGTTGTGCTGAATTTAAACATATATTTACACATATAATTTATTTAATTGTTAGGAAAATGTATATTTTGAATGTATATTTTGAACATTTCCAGAAATATTCCAAATACTTAGTCGATTGAGATCGTAATACGCTAACCCTAATCCTGTCCGCATTAGAATGGGGGAGGAGGGGTGCCAGTTACGTTTCTCAGCTTTGCAGAGTGGGGGAGGGGTGGAGACTAAGCAGAGAGAGGGAGGAGTTAGGGTTAGGGTTAGAGTGGCGAGTTCTGAACTTTGAGGGATTTAGCTGGGCAGTGCAAGTTGCTGTTCGGGTGGGGGAAGGTGCACTGGTGACGTTTGCAGTTGTGAAATGGCGGACGTCAGAGAGTTGTGCTGAATTTAAACATATATTTACACATATATAACTTATTTAATTGTTAGGAAAATGTATATTTTGAATGTATATTTTGAACATTTCCAGAAATATTCCAAATACTTAGTCGATTGAGATCGTAATACGCTAACCCTAATCCTGTCCGCATTAGAATGGGGGAGGAGGGGTGCCAGTTACGTTTCTCAGCTTTGCAGAGTGGGGGAGGGGTGGAGACTAAGCAGAGAGAGGGAGGAGTTAGGGTTAGGGTTAGAGTGGCGAGTTCTGAACTTTGAGGGATTTAGCTGGGCAGTGCAAGTTGCTGTTCGGGTGGGGGAAGGTGCACTGGTGACGTTTGCAGTTGTGAAATGGCGGACGTCAGAGAGTTGTGCTGAATTTAAACATATATTTACACATATATAACTTATTTAATTGTTAGGAAAATGTATATTTTGAATGTATATTTTGAACATTTCCAGAAATATTCCAAATACTTAGTCGATTGAGATCGTAATACGCTAACCCTAATCCTGTCCGCATTAGAATGGGGGAGGAGGGGTGCCAGTTACGTTTCTCAGCTTTGCAGAGTGGGGGAGGGGTGGAGACTAAGCAGAGAGAGGGAGGAGTTAGGGTTAGGGTTAGAGTGGCGAGTTCTGAACTTTGAGGGATTTAGCTGGGCAGTGCAAGTTGCTGTTCGGGTGGGGGAAGGTGCACTGGTGACGTTTGCAGTTGTGAAATGGCGGACGTCAGAAAGTTGTGCTGAATTTATATAATGTATGTATGTATGTATGTATGTATGTATATATATATATATATATATATATATATATATATATATATATATATATATATATATATATATTATGTATGTATGTATGTATGTATATATATATATATATATATATATATATATATATATATATATATATATATATATATGTGTATGTAATTGTTAGGAAAATGTATATTTTGAACATTTCTAGAAATATACCAAATATTTAGTCGATTGAGATCTGTAACCCTAATCCTGTCTGCATTAGAATGGGGGAGGGGTGCCAGTTACGTTTTGAGCTTTGCAGAGTGGGGGAGGGGAGCAGAGGAAGCAGAGTGAGGTATTCTGTGAGAACGAATCGCTTTATAAGTAGTGCTGTGAAAATAGGGTTTTTTTTGTTTTTTTTTTTAACTCAACTTTAGTTTAGGAAATAATGGTTAATTGCAGTTTTAAAGAAGCAACGATAAACAGACATTCACTTACTGGAATTATCTAAAGTATTTATGTATTGATATTTCCAAATACATATTTTAGAGGCGATCAACATAAAGGCAACATATTTAAGTTAAAGCTGTAAAAATTGTCAGTGTCTGGTCTACATATTCAAAAAGAACATCCAGTATTCTGAAAAGCACAAGGGCCTTTTTGTGTTTGTTTTGAAGTTATTATGCTTCTAGAATTTTTTATTGGAATTAAGATTGGAATTGGAATTAAGATGTTTTTAGGCTGACCTAAAATGAATGAACATTTAATGTTTATTTCCATGTAATTCAGAATTTTATTGTCCCTAGACAATCCTGTACAAACATGTCAAAAAGAAGAACCAGGCTTAGTCCGGTAGAAGATGCTACTGGGCATGTTATTTCTCAAAAAGATAAACCTTGGTTTGAAGAAAGACTCATAAATGCATATAAAGGTAAGCCTTAATTCATGAGTTTTCCTTAATGACTTCATGATTTGGTTTAGCACATGAAGGTGAAGTTCTTAATTGAAGGTTTTCAAGTAGACACATCTCTTCATCCACATTTCACTACATTAAGCCCACACCACCATACCCAGTCTACACCTGGCCCCATTGACACCGTTAATGTGTACTCCGTCCCACCAGTTCCATATAAATTTTTACCTATTTCATCATCAAACACTAATTACAGAATAGATCCATACTGGCACACTGTCATGCCCAACTCCACCCCCCTCGATTGTCCTGCCTTGTTTCCCCATTGCCATAGTTCCCTTCTGTCTGTCACGCCCCTGTCCTCAGTGTTCCCACCTGTGTCTTGTTTAGTTTCCCTGTCCCAGTGTATTTTAGTCCTTCTGTTTCAGCCATCTGCGTCAGTCATTGTGTTTGTGAGTACTCCTTTATCCTGCCCTGCCTTGCTCTGCTCTCCATTCCGTGTAGTCTCTCTGTCTTTGTCTAGGTTTCGTTTTCTAGAGTGCTTTGTGTTTTTACATCTACCTGTTTTCCTGTGCGCTGCTCTCTCCTTGCCTGCTTATCGTTTCTCCCTTGCTTCCCCAGTATTCCGGTTTGGTCAGTTCTGTTTGGTCTTCCTTATGTTCCTTACCATGTTTCCTACTTGCCCGTGACATTTCTGTTTCCCTCTGAGCTCATTGTCTTTTGCCATAGTCTATTTTCCCTGATCTAGTGTTCCCTACCTGGTTATTCTCTCGTAGTTTTATGCTTTCAGTCTAGCGTTGTCCTTCCGTCATTCCACCCTCCCGATAAGTGTTCTGCATTTAAGAATATAACACGAACACAGTAACTAGATTCCTGTGTTCTGTACCCCTAGTGTTTAAAACCGTATGTTTTATTCTGTTCTTTTATCTCGGTTGATTATATTAGAAATATGCATTCGTGGTTGCTTGTATGTCTGTCGTCTTGAGTTGAACTAGGTCTCTGGTAGCATGTTTAATATTTTTGTTCTGGTAGTGTGTTGCTTGTTTGCTGTGTCATTAAGTTTATGTACCCTTTAGCGTACATCCCCTTCTACCTGATTGTTCTCCTTGGTTCTATTGTGTTTATTTCATTTAATAAATTATTTTAAAACTTGCGGTTGCGTCACACCCGCCCCTTGATACGTTATACACACCCAGTGACTAACGCCATCCCCAGCCCCACTTGCACTGTTAATGTCCACCTATGCTATAAGGCACCCTGTGTAACTATAACTCACGGACTCCACTCTAGCTTTATTACCTCATCCTTACACCCTGACCAACCAACCTCATCCTTAAACTAAACTTAAACTTTATTGATCCCACAAGTGGAAAATTCAGTTCCCCCGGGACCACGGTGTAAAGCACAGAGATCCCAGAGTGGCCACACCCTGACCAACCAACCTCATCCTTACACCCTGACCAACCAACCAACCTCATCCTTACACCCTGACCAACCAACCAACCAACCTCATCCTTACACCCTGACCAACCAACCAACCAACCAACCTCATCCTTACACCTTGACCAACCAACCTCATCCTTACACCTTGACCAACCAACCTCATCCTTACACCCTGACCAACCAACCTCATCCTTACACCCTGACCAACCAACCTCATCCTTACACCCTGACCAACCAACCTCATCCTTACACCCTGACCAACCAACCAACCAACCTCATTCTTACACCCTGACCAACCAACCTCATTCTTACACCCTGACCAACCAACCTCATTCTTACACCCTGACCAACCAACCTCATCCTTACACCCTGACCAACCAACCTCATTCTTACACCCTGACCAACCAACCAACCTCATTCTTACACCCTGACCAACCAACCAACCTCATTCTTACACCCTGACCAACCAACCAACCTCATCCTTACACCCTGACCAACCAACCAACCTCATCCTTACACCCTGACCAACCAACCAACCTCATCCTTACACCCTGACCAACCAACCAACCTCATCCTTACACCCTGACCAACCAACCAACCTCATCCTTACACCCTGACCAACCAACCAACCTCATTCTTACACCCTGACCAACCAACCAACCTCATTCTTACACCCTGACCAACCAACCAACCTCATCCTTACACCCTGACCAACCAACCAACCTCATCCTTACACCCTGACCAACCAACCAACCTCATTCTTACACCCTGACCAACCAACCAACCTCATTCTTACACCCTGACCAACCAACCAACCTCATCCTTACACCCTGACCAACCAACCAACCTCATCCTTACACCCAACCAACCAACCAACCTCATCCTTACACCCTGACCAACCAACCAACCTCATCCTTACACCCTGACCAACCAACCAACCTCATCCTTACACCCTGACCAACCAACCAACCTCATCCTTACACCCTGACCAACCAACCAACCTCATCCTTACACCCTGACCAACCAACCAACCTCATTCTTACACCCTGACCAACCAACCAACCTCATTCTTACACCCTGACCAACCAACCAACCTCATCCTTACACCCTGACCAACCAACCAACCTCATCCTTACACCCTGACCAGCCAACCAACCTCATCCTTACACCCTGACCAACCAACCAACCAACCTCATCCTTACACCCTGACCAACCAACCAACCAACCTCATCCTTACACCCTGACCAACCAACCAACCAACCTCATCCTTACACCCTGACCAACCAACCAACCTTATCCTTACACCCTGACCAACAAACCAACCTCATCCTTACACCCTGACCAACAAACCAACCTCATCCTTACACCCTGACCAGCCAACCAACCTCATCCTTACACCCTGACCAGCCAACCAACCTCATCCTTACACCCTGACCAGCCAACCAACCTCATTCTTACACCCTGACCAACCAACCAACCTCATCCTTACACCCTGACCAACCAACCAACCTCATCCTTACACCCTGACCAACTAGTTTTGAAATGTACCGTAGCAGATTATATCCTTGTCAGCTTTAGATCCAGCAGCCCTGGGTACTGTTCTGCAGCCCTTTGCAACATATATCTCAATTACTTTTTTTAACCCAATAATTTGTTGGTTATTTTATACAACCATTTCTATTTGATGCCTGAAGATGCTTAGTCGTTACTGTCCTCTGCTTACATGATCAATGTACATGTTAGAGCTCTTTATTTAGCAGCAGCATCCTCCAAAATCTTTGCATTTTAGATTCATTGTCTTTAAATTAAACAAATGTCCTTTACATTTAATTTCTGTTCTATTTTAGGAAGGGGAGTGTTTGCCCTCATGCACATTGAGAGTGGATGCTTTGTGCTTGAATATAAAGGAAAACTTATTTCACAAAAGGAGAGTTTTAAAAGACAAAGAAGATATACAGAAAAACAAAATGGGTTTTTGTTTGACTTTGAGTGGAATGGAAGCTCATGGTGGTACGTCACGCTGTAAATTTCTAAACATTTCTCTGTTAGTCTAGTTGCTAACTTGCATGCAAGATAAAATCACATTGTGCCTGAAATGTGCTGATTTTGTATTTTTATTTTTTCAGGGGTTTATCTATAGTAGATATTAAAATATTTTGTGCAATTGGTATATTTCCTGTAACGTACTACTAATCCATCAATGTTCATGTATTGAGTGGAATACATCTAAGATAAGAATGTTTCTTTCAGCATTGATGCTTCTGAAGAGGATGGAACACTTGGCAGGCTTGTGAATGATGATGCAAAAAATGCCAACTGTAAAATGAAGAAAATTGTAGTTAATGGCAGGCCACACCTGTGTTTATTCGCGATCAAGAATATACTCCCGGGGGAAGAAATAACATACGATTATGGAGACAGTGCTTGGCCGTGGCGTTCACTGGTGAGTAAAAAAAAACACTGAAAAACAATATATGGGAACGATCATCTCTTGCACCATATTTGGGCACCTGTTTGGGTAGTTTGTTTTTGTATCTGAGATAGAGATATGATGGATGACGGTGTTTAGCTGAATGTTAGTAAAATGTTACACAATTTTACATGATTTTGTATACTAATTGACTTTGTTTTGTCATAAAAGGTTAAAGTTAATATTTCAAAGAAAGACATGTTACAGAAAAAACGTTTTGGTGAACCTGAACCTTCTCTGGCTTCTGAGAGACTGGAACAAATAAACACTATTTCACAGGTACAATCTGTCTATATACTCAACACTCACTTAGATGTCCTGAAATAACATTCAGAGGCACTGTTGGGGTGAAATTTAAATAACCTGCTAAGCCTTAATGTGCTTTGACTTTTTATTAATAAATTTTCTGAAGGTTGATGGCAAAAAATTCTTAATGGGAAATTTTTAGACTGGTGTAGAGTCTACAATGTCATAACAGTTGTCTGTGTGATGTCCTAATTGTTTGTGTATTTGTTTTGCTGTTTAACATTTTTCTATGTACTAAACACATTTAGTTTTTGCCAATAATGTTTAAGATAGCAATGGAATTTGTATTTTTACATAGTTTTACAATAGCTGAGATGTGCAGAGAGCATATTTCACCAATTCTGATCAGCTTGAAGTGTAAATTGTCCTGATATTGGACTGGACCTGAAAGTGTGTGTGTGGTCCTAATTATTCACCTTGGCGTAATTGATGTTTAACAAACTGTAATTGATCCTGCTTTAACTACTAATTGTGTTTTTTCTGCTATTGTGGCATTATTAATGGTGATTATGAAATATGTGTGTTCATTTAGAATGTCAGCAGTGACATGCAACAAGACAAAATGACCAGATCTCCTGGTGAACCTGAACCCTCACTGGCTTCTGATGGGTGCACACCTGTCCCTCCTGCTGA
The DNA here is from genome assembly GCF_052324685.1 of Brachyhypopomus gauderio. Taxonomy (NCBI): domain Eukaryota; kingdom Metazoa; phylum Chordata; class Actinopteri; order Gymnotiformes; family Hypopomidae; genus Brachyhypopomus; species Brachyhypopomus gauderio. Next base: position 2,263,323 of record NW_027506866.1, on the reverse strand, counting down.
ATGGGTAAATTTGATAGCAATGGAATTTTTATTTTTACATAGTTTTACAATAGTTGAGATGTGCAGAGAGCATATTTCACCAATTCTGACCTGCTTGAAGTGTAACTTGTCCTGATATTGGACTGGACCTGAAAGTGTGTGTGTGTGGTCCTAATTATTCACCTTAGCGTAATTGATGTTTAATAAACTGTAATTGATCCTGTTTTAACTACTAATTGTGTTTTTTCTGCTATTGTGGCATTATTAATGGTGATTATGAAATATGTGTGTTCATTTAGAATGTCAGCAGTGACATGCAAAAAGACAAAATGACCAGATCTCCTGGTGAACCTGAACCCTCACTGGCTTCTGATGGGTGCACACCTGGCCCTCCTGCTGAATGGGTAAATTTGATAGCAATGGAATTTTTATTTTTACATAGTTTTACAATAGTTGAGATGTGCAGAGAGCATATTTCACCAATTCCGACCTGCTTGAAGTGTAACTTGTCCTGATATTGGACTGGACCTGAAAGTGTGTGTGTGTGTGTGTGTGTGGTCCTAATTATTCACCTTGGCGTAATTGATGTTTAATAAACTGTAATTGATCCTGCTTTAACTACTAATTGTGTTTTTTCTGCTATTGTGGCATTATTAATGGTGATTATGAAATATGTGTGTTCATTTAGAATGTCAGCAGTGACATGCAAGAAGACAAAATGACCAGATCTCCTGGTGAACCTGAACCCTCACTGGCTTCTGATGGGTGCACACCTGTCCCTCCTGCTGAATGGGTAAATTTGATAGCAATGGAATTTTTATTTTTACATAGTTTTACAATAGTTGAGATGTGCAGAGAGCATATTTCACCAATTCTGACCTGCTTGAAGTGTAACTTGTCCTGATATTGGACTGGACCTGAAAGTGTGTGTGTGTGGTCCTAATTATTCACCTTAGCGTAATTGATGTTTAATAAACTGTAATTGATCCTGTTTTAACTACTAATTGTGTTTTTTCTGCTATTGTGGCATTATTAATGGTGATTATGAAATATGTGTGTTCATTTAGAATGTCAGCAGTGACATGCAAAAAGACAAAATGACCAGATCTCCTGGTGAACCTGAACCCTCACTGGCTTCTGATGGGTGCACACCTGGCCCTCCTGCTGAATGGGTAAATTTGATAGCAATGGAATTTTTATTTTTACCTAGTTTTACAATAGTTAAGATGTGCAGAGAGCACATTTCACCAATTCTGACCTGCTTGAAGTGTAACTTGTCCTGATATTGGACTGGACCTGAAAGTGTGTGTGTGTGTGTGTGTGTGTGTGTGTGTGGTCCTAATTATTCACCTTGGCGTAATTGATGTTTAATAAACTGTAATTGATCCTGCTTTAACTACTAATTGTGTTTTTTCTGCTATTGTGGCATTATTAATGGTGATTATGAAATATGTGTGTTCATTTAGAATGTCAGCAGTGACATGCAAGAAGACAAAATGACCAGATCTCCTGGTGAACCTGAACCCTCACTGGCTTCTGATGGGTGCACACCTGGCCCTCCTGCTGAATGGGTAAATTTGATAGCAATGGAATTTTTATTTTTACATAGTTTTACAATAGTTGAGATGTGCAGAGAGCATATTTCACCAATTCTGACCTGCTTGAAGTGTAACTTGTCCTGATATTGGACTGGACCTGAAAGTGTGTGTGTGTGGTCCTAATTATTCACCTTAGCGTAATTGATGTTTAATAAACTGTAATTGATCCTGTTTTAACTACTAATTGTGTTTTTTCTGCTATTGTGGCATTATTAATGGTGATTATGAAATATGTGTGTTCATTTAGAATGTCAGCAGTGACATGCAAAAAGACAAAATGACCAGATCTCCTGGTGAACCTGAACCCTCACTGGCTTCTGATGGGTGCACACCTGGCCCTCCTGCTGAATGGGTAAATTTGATAGCAATGGAATTTTTATTTTTACATAGTTTTACAATAGTTGAGATGTGCAGAGAGCATATTTCACCAATTCCGACCTGCTTGAAGTGTAACTTGTCCTGATATTGGACTGGACCTGAAAGTGTGTGTGTGTGTGGTCCTAATTATTCACCTTAGCGTAATTGATGTTTAATAAACTGTAATTGATCCTGTTTTAACTACTAATTGTGTTTTTTCTGCTATTGTGGCATTATTAATGGTGATTATGAAATATGTGTGTTCATTTAGAATGTCAGCAGTGACATGCAAGAAGACAAAATGACCAGATCTCCTGGTGAACCTGAACCCTCACTGGCTTCTGATGGGTGCACACCTGGCCCTCCTGCTGAATGGGTAAATTTGATAGCAATGGAATTTTTATTTTTACATAGTTTTACAATAGTTGAGATGTGCAGAGAGCATATTTCACCAATTCTGACCTGCTTGAAGTGTAACTTGTCCTGATATTGGACTGGACCTGAAAGTGTGTGTGTGTGGTCCTAATTATTCACCTTAGCGTAATTGATGTTTAATAAACTGTAATTGATCCTGTTTTAACTACTAATTGTGTTTTTTCTGCTATTGTGGCATTATTAATGGTGATTATGAAATATGTGTGTTCATTTAGAATGTCAGCAGTGACATGCAAAAAGACAAAATGACCAGATCTCCTGGTGAACCTGAACCCTCACTGGCTTCTGATGGGTGCACACCTGTCCCTCCTGCTGAATGGGTAAATTTGATAGCAATGGAATTTTTATTTTTACATAGTTTTACAATAGTTGAGATGTGCAGAGAGCATATTTCACCAATTCCGACCTGCTTGAAGTGTAACTTGTCCTGATATTGGACTGGACCTGAAAGTGTGTGTGTGTGTGTGGTCCTAATTATTCACCTTGGCGTAATTGATGTTTAATAAACTGTAATTGATCCTGCTTTAACTACTAATTGTGTTTTTTCTGCTATTGTGGCATTATTAATGGTGATTATGAAATATGTGTGTTCATTTAGAATGTCAGCAGTGACATGCAAAAAGACAAAATGACCAGATCTCCTGGTGAACCTGAACCCTCACTGGCTTCTGATGGGTGCACACCTGTCCCTCCTGCTGAATGGGTAAATTTGATAGCAATGGAATTTTTATTTTTACATAGTTTTACAATAGTTGAGATGTGCAGAGAGCATATTTCACCAATTCCGACCTGCTTGAAGTGTAACTTGTCCTGATATTGGACTGGACCTGAAAGTGTGTGTGTGTGTGGTCCTAATTATTCACCTTGGCGTAATTGATGTTTAATAAACTGTAATTGATCCTGCTTTAACTACTAATTGTGTTTTTTCTGCTATTGTGGCATTATTAATGGTGATTATGAAATATGTGTGTTCATTTAGAATGTCAGCAGTGACATGCAAAAAGACAAAATGACCAGATCTCCTGGTGAACCTGAACCCTCACTGGCTTCTGATGGGTGCACACCTGTCCCTCCTGCTGAATGGGTAAATTTGATAGCAATGGAATTTTTATTTTTACATAGTTTTACAATAGTTGAGATGTGCAGAGAGCATATTTACCAATTCCGACCTGCTTGAAGTGTAACTTGTCCTGATATTGGACTGGACCTGAAAGTGTGTGTGTGTGTGTGTGTGTGGTCCTAATTATTCACCTTGGCGTAATTGATGTTTAATAAACTGTAATTGATCCTGCTTTAACTACTAATTGTGTTTTTTCTGCTATTGTGTGTTCATTTAGAATGTCAGCAGTGACATGCAAGAAGACAAAATGACCAGATCTCCTGGTGAACCTGAACCCTCACTGGCTTCTGATGGGTGCACACCTGTCCTTCCTGCTGAATGGGTAAATTTGAGTTGGTTGTGCATTCTTTAGAAATATATTTACTTAGTATAATATGAACACATTTATAACAAGTTTTAATCTGATAATTTCTTTCAAGTGCTTTTTGGAAGTCTTAAAATAACATTCAATTGCGTTGTGTTGTGAGATTTGTTGACCTACTCAAATTGCAAAAGCCTGTTTGTAGGAGATTAATTTTACATTACATTGCTACATACATCTGCAGATCCCTTCAGATACCATATTTTCCAGACTATAAGGTGCACCGTATTATAAGGCGCATTCTGAATTACGGGGTCTCTTTCTGTATTTGACCCACGTATAAGGTGCACCGTACTATAAGGCACAGTCTCAATTACGGACACTATTTCTGTACAGTACTTACTGGTATTCTGTACGGCACCATATTAGGCACATGCTAAAACATACGGTCTACAAGAAAAGTAAAGGACGCGAAACTGTGATTTTTAAAAGTTTATTATACTACTTGACAAAACACACACAATTTTCTTCTCCTCTTCTCCCACAAATCCATCAAAGTCCTCATCTTCTGTGTCTGAATTAAAAAGCTGCGCAATTTCACTAACGAGCACTCCGGGTTCCCGCTCATCAATGTCTGAGTCAGTCTCGTTGCCAGGTAGCTGTTCAGCAATGAGGCCGGCTTTCGCGAAAGCTCGGACAACAGTTACAGCAGAAACTTTGGCCCACGCGTCCACAATACATTCACAAACGGTGGCATAACTCGTAACTCGCCCGCCGCTGCCTTCCAGTTTTAGTAAACGTGTGTTCGCCGTCTATCATCCATTGCTCCCACGCCACTCGCAACTTTAAATGCCCCATTTACGCCAATGTCCAGCGGTTGGAGTTGTTTGTTTAATCCTCCCGGAATGACGGCAAGCTCAGAATTAATTTTCTTCACTTGCCTTTTAACGTTGTCTGTGAGATGAGCACACATAGTCAGATCAGCAGGGATAGTGATGTGTGGAAAAAAGTGAAAACGAAATGAAATCTCTGTCTCGACTTCTTTACTTGACGCAGTTCATTTTCCTGTTTCGTCCATTTCCAAACCATAGATTTTGTAACGTTCTGCGTAGCGCAGAGCAGGGAGGCGGACACAAACGCTGAGGAAAGCGAGATTTATTAAGGGAAATTCCAAACTCTGAGTCAAAAAGGATGGCATGGGTCAGATTATTAAGGGAGTCCGAACATTGAACAATGACATTTTAACACAAGGAGTACTCACAAAAACCCGGCAGGGAAAACGGAACAGGCTGAAACACACGGGGAAACACGAATACAAACACAAGAGACCGCGAACGTGAACAGAGATACATGCATAGCACAAAACAACCGATAACCAGACTGGGGGAAATACAGGGACTATATAAACATGGAACTAACAAGACACAGGTGAGGACGATGATAACAAGGCATGGCAGACAAGGGAAACCGGGGCAACAGACGAGCTGGGCGGGATCGAGGAGCAGGGAACAACACACACACGAGGGAACAAGGGAAACCGGAGTGACAGCTAGGAGAGGGGGCGTAGCCCTACGTGACAGATTCATTTATGCCAAATTGTATCGCAGCTGCTCTATTCCCGTTTACAGCTGCATAACTGATAGCCTGTAGCTTTAAGTGTGCCTCGTAAACGTGTCTCTTCACTGGTGCCATTTTCGAGGGTTCTGGAAAAACAAATGTTATTTTGCAGCATACCTGTAGGTAAGCGTAAGTACTGGTACTGTACGTATTACGTAGTGTTCTTTGATTGGTTTACGTGGGGTACGTTCTGTACGTATTACGTTCCTGTGTCAGATATCGGAACTCAGTACTTGTATAAGGCGCACCGGATTATAAGGCGCACATCCGATTTCTGGGAAAAGTTTTGGCTTTTAGGTGCGCCTTATAGTCCGGAAAATATGGTAATTTGTGATGGGTGTAAAAGTAGTCATCTATGCATTTTTCATTGTTCTATCTTTTTAGACTGCTGTCATGGATGAATCCACTGATTACTCTGAATGTACAGACTACAGTGATGAAGACTATGAACCAAATATAGACAGTGAATCTTCAGACCTTTCCAGCTGTAGCAGGTCTGACATGCTGAGTAATATTTCGCCCAAAAAACTAAAGAGAAACAATGATAAAGACAGTGTGTTAACACGAATCCAGCAAAAGGGGGCAGTCAAAGCTGTCAACTCCCAGTGTCAAGTGTCTTCTTCAGAAATTCATGCAAGTAGCTCACGTGAAAGCTGTCCTACAGAACCTGATACCAGCACCCCTTCAGATCAGGGTTGTGTTCATGTAGTTCCAATGCCAACCTCAAGTAAAAGCTGGCGATACGCAAAGAAGCAGTACTGCCTTTATTGTGAGAAGCCATACTCTAAAATATCAAGACACCTGCAGTATGTACATCACAATGAACCAGACGTAGCAAAAGCATTCAGCTTTGATAAGAAATCAAAAGAAAGACGAGTTCGATTACGTTTGTTGACCACCAGAGGCAATTTTTTGCATAATGCTTTGATATCAAGTAGTGGCAAAGGAGATTTGGTTGCCCGTAGGAGACCTCAGAAACTAGGATCCACTCAAGAGTTTACGCACTGTATACACTGCCAGGGTCTATATGCAAGGAAGTCACTCTGGAGGCATATTAGAAACTGTCCACAGAACCCTAAAGTTGATGAGCCTGGGAATAGAAAAAAGATGGTTCAGTCACTCAACTGCATGGCACGTGTTCCTCCTGATGTTAGCAAAGCATTTTGGAAAACTGTTGTGTGTCAAATGAAACATGATGAAGTTTCTGCTGTAATTAGAAATGATAAATACATATTACTTTTTGGAGAACAGATGTTCAACAAGCTGAACCCAAGTTCCACGAAGAATGATTACATTCGTCAAAAAATGAGAGAGGTGGGACGTCTACTCTTGGAGGCAAGAAGACTGACACCTATTCGGTCTATGGAAGATTTTGTCTTGCCATCAAATTTTCCCCATGTCATAAAATCTGTGAGAGCTGTTTCTGGGCATTGTGAGGAGACCAACACTTACAGGATTCCATCGTTGGCTCTGAAGCTTGGCCACAGTTTATCAAAAATAGCAACTTCAGTGGAATGCAGTGCAATAATAACGGGCAGAGAGAGGCTGGCTGAGGATGCACGCAGCTTCAGGGTTCTCCAAGAGCATAAATGGAATGAGTCCATTTCAGCAGCAGCAGGAACAACTCTTAATGAGGCAAAAATGAACAAACCTCAGGTTTTGCCCTTCACAGAAGACGTCAAAACTTTGCACTCCTTTTTAAATACTGAGATGACAAAATATCAGCATGCTTTGAAGGACCACTCTGATGTCAAAACCTATGCAAGCTTATGCAAGTTGGTGCTTGCCAAAGTCATACTTTTTAACAGAAGGAGGGGTGGAGAGGCTTCAAGGATGAAGCTGGAGTCTTATCTTTCAAGAGTAAAATCACCAGTTCATGAAGACCTTGCCTCTGGTCTTAGTGATTTTGAAAAGAAGCTGTGTGAACACTTCCAAAGAGTAGAAATTCGTGGCAAGAGGGGCAGGAAGGTGGCTGTGCTGCTGACACCTGATATGGTCAATTGCATGGACCTCCTCGTCCAGCATAGAGATATCTGTCAGGTTCCGGAGGAAAATGTACACCTGTTTGCACGTCCAAACGCTCTTTCATCTTATCGTGGATCAGATGTTCTGCGTGAGTTTGGAGAATCCTGTGGTGCAAGAAATCCATCAGCCCTTTCATCCACAAAATTAAGAAAGCAGATTGCAACTCTGTCAACGGTGTTGAATTTGAAAGACAATGAAATGGATCAGCTTGCCAGTTTTTTGGGGCATGACATTAGGATTCATCGCCAATACTACCGTTTACCTGAAAGTACTTTGCAACTTGCCAAAATGAGCAAGCTTCTTATTGCAATGGAAAGAGGGACACTATCAGAATTCCAGGGTGCTACGTTAGATGAAATTGTCATTAATCCACAAGGTAGGGAACTTTTATAATATGTAAAAACTGTGTGTGTGTGTATATATGTATGTATGTATGTATGCAAATGTTTTTTTTTCTTGATCAGATGAAATTGAAGACTCTAATGCTGATACATCAAGTGATGAGGCAGAGTCAGATGATCCTCAGCCAAGCTGTAGCTCCAGAACTCCTGAACCATCACCCTCTGAAAGTGCACAGTTCTCAAATCCACATGGTAAGCTAGCTCATTTTTTGTCCTCTATTAGCTTCATTATCTTTCATGTAGGCATATGTTTGATCAAAATTGTCTCATGGTTTGACTTAGGACAATGTCTTTGCATGTTCATGAAATGTCCACTTTATTATACTTATATTTAAGATAACATTTCCTGTTCTTTAAGATCGGGGTAATAAAGGGATGAAGCGGAAACATGACTTGTCTCTTGACCAAAGTCATCAACATTCCACACAGACTACTGGTAAAGAAACTTAAACTATGTTTTGTTTAGTTTTTTTGTATGTAATCTGCAGTT